>NW_026910954.1:0-58194 GCF_963854185.1 Sardina pilchardus
TAACAACAATTAAGGTGATACCACATATTTGAGCCTTCAACTCTTACCGCTGTTGGGGTGGCGTGAGTCACCCTGTATGGCCCTTCGGCCCGTGGGTCGAGACAGGACCTCTTGAACACCCTTAGGTACACCCAATCGCCTGCTTCGACTGGCCCTTCCGCCGTCAGGGACTCCAGCTTTTCCTCCCGCTTCTTCTGCTCACTGAAAATTTCCTTGTGAATATGAGACAATTGTTTAACATAACTTCTGAATTCTTGTTTCAGTCGTTCCAGTGGGGGGCCACGCCCCTCCCCCCTAATCTTTGGGGTGGGTGTGGCTCGCCCTGTCAGTATCTCGTGTGGCGTGAGATGTGTGCTGCGGTTCTTTTCACACCTCATTTTCATTAATGCAATGGGCAGTGCATCTACCCAATTCATACCAGTTTCAGCACAGATTTTTGAAATTTTGTTTTTCAGTGTTCCATTAGCTCTTTCCACCATTCCCTGACTCTGGGGGTGGTAGACACACCCAAACCTGGTTTTAATGCGCAGAGTGTCGGCGATTTTCCTCCAAGTGTCAGCAGTGAACGCCTTCCCATTATCACTGCTTATGGTATCTGGGATGCCGAACCTGCTGAACACTTCTCTTGTGAGAAATCGAATCACCGTGCCCTCATTTTGACCTCTGCTAGCACATGCCTCCACCCACCTGGAGTATCGACATACTATCACTAGTACGTGTCGTAACCCTTTGACCTCTTTAGTCATGTCAACGTAGTCCATTACCAGATGTCTGAATGGACCTTCCGGGAGGGGGACGTGACCCAACGGTCTCGGCCCCATACCCTTTCGTATGTTGTGCCTTGCACAAATGTCACATTGCCTCAGGACTCGTGCTATGTAATCCTGCATGGCTGGTGCCCAAAATCCCATATCCTGGATTTTCTGCTTAGTCTCCCCCCTTGCGCAATGATCTAGATCATGCGCATCATGGACAAGAATATCCAGCAAACGGAGGGGGGCCACCATGAGACCTTCATGATTTCGCCACACCCCATCCGGCCCTCGTTTACAGCCTCTATCCTCCCACCTATCAGTTTCGAAAATGGAGGCATTATCCTGCATTTGCTTCACATCCGCTAGGGTAGGGGTGGGGTGGATAATATGAAGTTGGATCTCTGACCCATCCGGCATTTGGACCAGGGGTGCCTGAATTGCATCACCTATCAGTGAGGCCACGAGTCCGGTGGGATACCTGGCCTCACAGGATTGGTCTTTGCACGTGGGGCAGTCCCCCCTTTGGCAGAGAGCACATGAGAGGGGCCCCATCCAGTGATGGTGGTCCTCACTATTCCATTCACAGCAGTATTTACATTCATCAGGGGAGGGGTATGGACAGGGAGTGGGACACTGGACGGTGGTACGTACCTGACCAGTGTGCACCACGTGAGGCATCTTTCCTTGTGGGGGCGGGTTGTGGGCTCTGGCTGCCAGAGCCGCCTCTTTAGCTACCTCATCAGCTTTAGCATTGCCCAGGGCAATGTAGTCCTGACCCTTTGTGTGGGCTTTGCATTTGCAAATTGCCAACTGGGTCGGTTTCATCATGGCGGTGAGAAGGGATTGGATCTGACCCAGATGCTGTATGGGCGTTCCATCCGACCTTTTGAAGCCTCTCTGCTTCCATTGCGCCCCATGGACGTGGCATACATTGTGGGCGTAAGCACTGTCAGTGTGGATAGTTACTTCCTGGTTTTCTGCCAGGGTGCATGCTGCAGTTAATGCTTTAAGTTCAGCCAATTGAGCTGAACAGGGCTGGCTACATGGCTCACACTTGAGCACCGTAAACTCACTCTGGCCTACCATCTGGACTACACTGTATCCTGCATGTGTTTTGTTATCGTAATTGTGGCTAGACCCATCCACGAAATAGATTAGTCCACTAAGTAATGGTTCGCTCTCTAGGTCTTCCCTAAGTTTGGAAAAAGCTAGGGAATCCGCGACACACTCATGTGGGCTACCCTCATAATCCAACGGTATGAGGTCAGCTGGGCTACCAGCCAGATCACAGGTTGTGATCGACACATCTGGGCTTAGTGAGAGATTGAAATACCTGATCTGCCTCTGGGGCGTCAAACAGAACTTCCCTTGCTCCACTAACTGCGCGATTGCATGACTAGTGTAGATGGTGACTGGCCATCCCATGGTTACACTGGAGGCCTTAATGTACGCTGTGTATACTGCCTCTAGACCTTGGAAACATGGCGGATATCCCTGGGCTACAGCATCCAGCTTGGAGCAGTAGTATGCAATCGCTTGCTTACTCTTTCCACGACATTGAGCCTGGGTCAAGATGGCTGCCATGTATGCTTCCCTTCCTTCCTCCTTCTTTACTGTCACATACAAGCAGAATGGCTTGTCATAGTCCGGAAGGGCTAACGCTGGTGCCTGCTGTAATTCCCTTTTGATTCCCTCGAAGGCGTCACTTCCGTCTGCTGTCCAGGTCAGTCGATTTTTCAAGTTTCCAGTGCCTGCTACTCCCATCATTGCCCTGAGGGGGGCAATCTTTTGCTCATAGCATTCCACCCAGTCACTGCTGAAGCCTATTAGCCCGATAAAGGACATCATTTGCTTCACAGTGGCTGGTCGGGGCGCTTTGGTGATGGCTTCTATGTGTTCTGTGGCGATTCCTTTCCTTCCTTGGGAGATCCGTCTTCCTAGGTATACCACTTCCTGTTGAGCAAATTGCAGCTTCTTCCTGGACACCTTGTATCCTCCTTCAGCCAGTGCTGTCAGCACCAGAACAGTATCTTGTTCACAAGTGTTTTTATCGGGAGAACAAATCATGACGTCGTCGACATATTGTAGGATGGTGCTCTGACACGTCAGCTGTTTGAGGTCTTCTCTCAACACCTGGTTGAAAACATGTGGACTGTGTTTGAAGCCCTGGGGAAGTCGTTGGTACTGGTACGTCCTTCCTTGGTACTGGAAGGCGAATAGGCCTCTGCTTGCAGGTGCAACTGGGATCGAGAAGAACGCCTGTACGAGGTCAATTACTGAAAAGTGCGTCGCTTCCGGTGGTATGTTGGTTATCAGGGCTTGTAGGTGAGGCACTTGGGCGGGGCATTCTTCCACTACTGCATTAACTGGCCTCAAATCCTGTATCATTCTCCATCGCACCCCATCCGCCTTGCGTATGGGGAAGATGGGCGTGTTGCATTGGGCCCCCTGCGTTTCCTCGATGACTCCCGCCTTTAGCAAGTCCTCCATTATTCCTCTGATTCCTTCAGCAGCTTCTTTAGAGATGGGATATTGGGCTTGGTAAGGCAATACAGCTCCTGGTTTTAGCTGGAATTCCTGAGGGTTGGCTGACTTCACCAGCCCTATATCTCCATCTCCTTGGGACCACACTTTGAGAGGCACTTGGGCCAATATCACTTCCACTCCTTCCTGAGGTTGGGGTGTCTGATCATGGTCCATCTCTTCCACTTCCGCCAGCATCATCATGGTTCCTTTTGTGTGCCAGGACGTGTCTTGAGTGTATGTCTCCCAGTCTTGATCGGTGCTGTCGAATGGCTTGTGTCGCTTCCTGTCCCAACATCTTCGTCCTGCTCCTTTGTACACTTTGTACAGGCAGTACGGGTTTCCGTATGGGCAGTCCTTCACATACGTGATTTCCTTTGGACATTCAGCTTCAGTGAGTTCTATTATTTGGGGAACGCCCCAGACAGTGATTGGGTTTCTCAACTTCAGCCGGAACATCTGGCCAGTGTCTGCGTCAGTTGCAGTTTGGAGGCGGTCGCTCATGGTGTCCTCCCATTGGGCATATTGGGCTTTGAGCATGACTGGTCCCATGTGCCTTGCTCGGTGTTTCATTCCCACTCTCAGTGTGATGTGTGGCATGGTGCCAGGCATCTCGAAGTGTCGTCCTAGGTCCCATCCATCTGCAAACTTCACCAGGGCAGCTATGCCCTCTGTAGCCACAATCAGGACATTTATTTCAAGTGGGACGCGCTTCCACCGTCCCACCGTCTCATTCCATTTCCTCTCTCGTTCCTCATTGGGGGTTGTGTCGAATTGTATGGTGCAGTGGAGGGGGCATCGTGGGAGGCGCAATTGTTCATGGAGATTTGTAAGCAGGTGTCCCCATTCTGGAAAGATTATCCTTTCTAAATTTGGTTCCAACTGTCCTATCCAATACACCTGTTGTTTCCTTTCAATTTCTTGGGGCATGGCCATGGTCATCAGGGCCATCTGGCTTGTCATTGGGGTGATTGACACTCCTCGTGGAGTGCACTCAATTTGGAGCCTTAGTTTGCATAAGGCGTCCCGTCCTAATAGGTTTACAGGGGTGTGGGCAGCTATTAGGACAGGTATTCGAATGGTTTGGTCTTCCACCTGGAGCAATACTGGAGGGGATATTGGTGTAAGCTGTGCTTGTCCCGAAAAGCCAATCGTCTTCATGAATTTTCCTGAAGACTTAGGGAGGTGGCATGCATCATCTGGGTGGAGACAGGTGTAGGTGGCCCCTGTATCCACTAGACATTTGATTTCCTTCCCCTCAATTATAACCGTTAGTAGTGGTTCCTTTTCAGATCCCTTGGATAGTATTGGGAACTGACCCTCCCTTGGCTTTTCTGGGCACCATCAATCTGAGTAGGCATATTGCATTCCCCCCGATTGGGCGGGCATGCTAACTGCCTGCATCTGTGGTGGCTGGAGTTGTGGTGGCATGGGAAAGGCTTGTCGAGGCGGCCCAGCATTATTCCGTTGTGGCATTTGAGGTGGGGCCATCTGTTGCTGTGGCATTTGTGGCTGTTGCTGCTGGGGCACTCCAAATTGCTGCTGAGGCGGTGCATATTGCTGCTGTGGCGCCCCAAACTGTTGGGGTGGGGCGTATTGCTGCTGTTGGTCTTGTGGGTACCCATAGCCACCTCTGGGTCCCCCTCCCCTTTTGCTTGGACAGTCCCGCTGCATGTGACCCACTCCCCCGCAGGACCAGCATCCCTCACGATCCTGTCTATTCTGTTGGCCTTGTGCTCCTCCTCTGGGTCTTCTGGGCCTGTCAGACCTCCCAGCCCACTGTCCAGGGTATGGCATCATTCCATATTGCATCCCAGGTTGCTGTACGAATGGTTGCATCATTGGCTGCCCCATAGGTTGCATCTGTTGTGCTGGTAGGACAGCTTGGGTCGGGACCACTGCCTGTGGGATGGGCAGTGCAGCAGGGGCTTGGGGGGCCCCTCCCCCTTGGGGTGGGGCCAGAACTGGTGCTTGTGTGGCTGGCGCAGGTGCAACCGCGGCTGCCTTTTTCCCTTTGTTCTCCTGAATTTGCATTTGCACCAGTTTTCTTTGGGCTTCCTTGTCCTGTTGGTTCCTTTTTTCTTCTGCATGTCGATATTGCTGCACGAAGTGGACCACTGCTTGTCTGAACTCATCCTTGGTCATCACACCCAGTCGCCAGTCATTCTCCAGCTGTTGTCTGACTTCCCTTGGCAAGGCCTCCATCACGGCCCTCCTGAATTGGGCCATAGTAGCTCGCGATGCATTGGGATCCTGCTCCATTCTGCCTCTCCACATCTGAGTGGCTTTTTCCACGAAGGCGGCTGGGTTTTCATCCTCCTTGAGCTTCTCCACACAGACTGCTGTTGGGCTGTACTGGTTTGGGTATGATGCCCTTAATGCCTTCCACACATCTGCCCTGTATTGGTTGAATGGCATCGAATCCACAGCTGTGTTCCCGACTATATGGCCCAGGTGTTCTTTTTCCAGAACTGAGGTCGCTTCTTCTCTTCCTAATATCATACATAGGACATATTTTATATCTCCCAGGGCCAGTGTCTTTCCTTCCGTCTCACTCTCAAACTTATTAATCCATAAGCCTGCGCCCTCGTGTAATACAGGAAGTCTGGCTATTAACCCATGCACATCCGTGTGGGTCCATGGTTGGTAATAGGCGGTGTTGTTTTTTAGGATCAAGGGAGCCATAACATGGGGTCCTTCGTCCTCCTCTTCTTCTGAGTCCACAGGAGGGCGGGCAACAGCCTTCTTTTTATTGGCCTTGGCCGCCGCCTTTTCTGCTTGCTCCGCCTTCTTCAGTTCCTTGGTGGTTTCGCGCAGGCTCTTCTTTACTCCTCCCTCAATCTCACTCATTCCTTTCTGTACACCTCTTCTTATCTCCTTGAACCCTCTCTCCATCCCTTTCTTCACCTTGGTCATTCCCCACAGCCCAGCAGCTATCATTCCTGCTGGCAGCATCAGAGGAAGCATCCTGGCGGGCTGCATGTCGGTGAGAGTGCACGGGGTATACCGCAGGTGGTTCTTTACTCCATACACTGATTTGTATGTTTTCCCACATTTGCACGCTACCTCTGGGGCCTTTTTGGATTGATCGGCTGATTGCAGTGCTCTCTCGACGTCAAACAGCTTCTTGATGGCCCTGTCTTCTTCCCCTTCATTCCTGCCCTCCTCTTCTTCGTGCCTGTCATCCTCTTCCTCTTCTTCCCTATTCCCCTCTTCACCTTCCTCTTCCTCTATTTCCCCATCACGCATCTCGTCGTCACTCTGGTCTATGAGGGTGGTTCCGCGTGTCATGGATGGATCAAAGTAGTCAGGGAGAGGCCCTGCTTGGGGAAACGCAGCAAGAGATACTGCTTGTGGGAACGTCGCCGGTGCCAATCTTAGGGATACTGGTTGATTGCCCTCCATTCCCCAGACTTCTCCAGAGTGCACATGGACTATCCTTTGGACTCCCCCAGCTCCGGCCTGGGGTTCTCCCAGCCTCGTCACAGAGCTGGGCGGGGTCCCTTGGGGCTTGGATCCCTCTCGGTGGCGGGCTCTAGTGTCCTCACGTGCCTGTGCAGCTTTTTCCTTCCACATCCGGGTGAAGTCTGTGTCTTCTCCAGGGTGACCTCTACAGGGGGGAATGTCCAGGTCATCCAGGCTTCTGGTCCTTCCGTCCATTACTGTTGGTCTTTCCCTTTGCGGTGGGGGACACGCCTCCTCAGTACCTCCCCTTGGGGCCAGAGCACCTGCTTGTGGGGAATGTGTCAGGTGGTCCTCCCACCTCCTTCCAGACAGGAACTCTCTTTCTTCCTCTTGCCGCTTCACTTCCTCCTCCATCTCTCGTCTCCTTTCCCTATCCCATATCTCCTGGTCCCACATCTGTGTTTGGAGGCGAGGCGCATCACCTTGGCTAGTCCGTCTGGGCCTCACCACCTGTGGTGTAAGCAGTTCCCCAAAATTCCACTCCGGGGTCTGGGCCCTTTGGGGCTCTTGTATTGTGACTGATTTTCCTGACTTCCGGTCACTTCTTTTCCTTTGTGCTTGGGTCTCAGATCCTGTAGGATAGCAGGCGGAACCTCCGTTGGCTAGAGGGCTCATCTGGGTCCATTGGTCTTGGTGGGGTGGCACGAGCGGCCCTGACCGCTCTTGCACTCCCACGTGTCCTAGTTCTGCCTCTTCTGATTCAGCAGCCCTCCTGCTGGGGCTTCCCTCGTCTTCCTGTCGGGGAGAGGGCGAGCGAGATGACGATGATGAGGCGTTTCCTCGTGGCCCTCTGGATCTCCTCCTCCTACTTCGGCCCCTTTCTTGTAGTCTGAGGAGCCTTGCTACCTCCTCGGCCAGTTCCTGAGCTGACCCCTCCACCAGTATTCCTCCCACGTTCAGGGGAAACTGTCCACTTGGTCTGGTCTGTGTTTTGGTGACAGCATAGATTCCCTCATGGGGCGATTCGGGGCGTGACGTGGGGCCCATGGTCACGTGGGATAAGTCTGGGTACAGTTGTTTGTCGTTTGCATATGGGGGAGGTCTCTCTTCTTCCTCGTCTGGGTCGTAGTCGGGTTCCTGAGGAGAGCTGGGCCGTGTCTGATCATCCCAGTCTCGGGCTGCTCCTTCCTGTCTTCTCTGGCTTCTCCTTTCGCCCACCTGGATGAAGGCCTTCAGCACCTCCAGCTCCCTCATCCTCTTTTTCTGTCTCTTCTGACTTCTGTCATAGGCCTTGTGGCTGTAGATCTTCTCTCTGAGCTGTGATATTAGTACAGGGCTCAGGGACCCCCCTTGTGGCCAGGGTGAGGGGTGTTTCCTGCTTCTTTCAAACCACTTTTTGTTGCATTCCTCTATGCTAGTCCTCCACTCGGGGTTTTCCCGCGCCACTTCCTCCACTGGGGTGAGTTCTTGTGACATCATCCTGCTAGTAGTATTGATGCCACGGGGAGGGCGGAGACCCTGACTTCTTTGGGGCCCCTCCTCTTCTAATCACTGGAATAGGTGTGTGGGTCGGTGGGCGCGGCGCTGACGGGCGTGGTGGACGCGGTGGCTGGGATGTACGGTTGGTTGTGGCTGTGGTCGTGTGGTTATTCGGGCGAACTGGGTTCACAGGTGCACGTTGTATAACCGTTGTGCGGGGGTTCCTGTTTTCGTCTATGGATCTAAAGATCTGTGCTGCTGTGGGGCCTCTTCTGGGCAGTGCTGGGGCTGGGGTGGCCCACCTGCTGCCTGTTCTGGGACCTCCCACTTGGTGGTGGGTAATTGGGTAGTGGGCCCTAGGTATGGTGTATGCAGGTAGGGTGGTGTATGCAGGTAAGGTGTAATGTCCTGTATGACCGTATTGGTGATATCCAAAGGGAGTGGCCTGTGTCTGTATGTATGCGCGGGGCGTGGTATGTCTATGTGTGTGGGAACGCTGGCCGTGGGCGGGAGCCCCTATGCCTGCTCCTGTTGGGTGTGCGTGTATGTGTATGTGTATGTGTATATGTGTTTCCTGGGCAGAGAGCTGTGGCTCCAGGTTTCCTACCCTGTGTGGTTTGCTGTGATATTAAAAAGAGGTAAGCTACCGTTCCTGTCTTGTCCTGCTTCTGATGGCACCAGGGCTATGGTCACAACAAGGATGAAGAATATCAGTGAACACACTATCCAGGAAACCACCAATGCTTTAAACACTGTTGCATCAATCTCCATCTGTTTTTATGGCAGGTCTGATTTCACTGCTCCTATTTTCCACCAGTCGGCAGCACTTTTTCACTCTTTTCCTTTTAACCTTGGCTGGGCTTGGGCGTGTTGCTGCCTGTTTTCCCTGCTATCGGTCCTGGCTTGGGCTTGTGGTGGACGAAACTTCCACTGCCTGTGAGATCTTTATAACTGGGATAGTTGCCCCCTCGCTTTCTGCTATGGTTACCAGGGCTTGGGACAACGTCAAACCTATGCCTTGTTGCTGGACAGGGGAATCTTGATTACCTAGGGCGACAACTGTTAATGAGTAAACCTCTCCGTCTCTGGACAGGATGTAGCTCTTGTTCATTATCCGGCTCTACTTTCCAGACCAAGATATCTCATCAGACCCTCGTAACTGTTGAATGTGATGTAAAATTCTGTGTTTGTATCTCTGTCCTTTACTAATAAATGATATCTCCTATTTTCTAATACTGTAATGATAAAGACTTTTCGTTCTGTGTTTATCTCTATGTGCTCTCTCAGGCGTTCTGCCTGACCGCCTTCTGGGCGCTCCGCCAGCTCCCACCTGGGAGTGTGTGTGTGAAGAGGTGCTGCAGACACCTGATACCCCCCAGCCCCTCCTTTACACTCTCTCCCTTATTCCCAGCTCCAGTGAAGTTTTCCTGAGTTTTTTCTTGGCCCTAAACATACACAGGGACTGACCGTCTTGTTCTATTAGTGACAAATACTCTGATTCTCCCTGTTCTATTTGGTCTATAGGTTATCTCTTCCCTACGTTGGTACCTCTCCTCAGAGGTCCACTCAGGCTCTTGAGCCCTTCCTGGAGGCTCAACAGCTATATTGGGTTTAGTAGATTCTTCTCTATTGTGCTGCTCTGGCCCTTCCTCAGGTATCATATGCTAACATTAGGCTCACTTTATTAAATTATTCCTGCTTCAGCCCCTAAGCAGCATGCACCCTTCAGTAAACACTTGAGCAGAGACAATGGTCTCACTTTACAGCTTTATTTTCTTTTTGGTTATACAGCCATAAAAGCACTTGAGTATACAGACTTAATTGTTAACATGCAAAAGCAACATATCACACACTGAGTTTTATCAGCCACACAGTTATAATGATCACAGTGTTTACTTCAGCTATTAGCCTTTTGATTACAATATCCAACAATAGCACTGACAATTAAGCAATTCTATTACAGTTGCATGTATGATCGGCCTTCGGAGTTGTTAGGGGAATGAGCAAACATCAGATCCACCATGCCCTCTGTGTCAACAGGCACCACTTGTGAGACCTGGGCTAAGACCTCCTGCACTATCAATTGCTTGACTCGTGTGCGCAAGCTACTTCTCAAGAGTCTATTATCAGCTGTGACTCTACTGGTGTCTATCTTATAGAGGTTACCTTCTCGTGCTAGGGTAATATCTACTCCTGCTAATATGTGGGGAGGCAGAGCTGCCCAAGGCAGCTGTTCTTCTTCACTATCTGACTCACTGTACTCTGACCCACTAACCCCCTGCTGTCCTTCTCTGGCTTCCTGTTCGGCCTCTTCCTCTATGTTCTGGACCCCCTGTTCCCCCTCAGTCTCTACCCCACTCCCAACTCCTTCGTCTACTGACTCGTCGTCACTAATGATAATGTATTCCTCAGGATCAATGGGGAAGGGCGTTCTAAATGAGGCCTGCAGCTCCTCAAGACTCTCTGTGATGTCAAGACTCTCTGTGATCTCAAGACACTCTGCGATGATATCTGCTTCGTAATCTATGAACTGTGCCTGTGGGACAGGTTCAAATGGGGACGCTACTGCAGTACTAGGCGTGGTGTTCCCTAACTCTGGGGCCTGATCAACAGATGGGCTTGGTGAGGTCAGTGATTGATACAGCAACTCCTTTTCCTGAGCCGGAAGGGTGGGCAAAAAACCAATGCGGTCCTGCAATTCCCACAATTCAATCCGACCCCCTTCGTAAAAAGACTGGATCTCGTGCAACAAAAACTCAAGAGCGTCAGGGATGATGAAGTGGACCCCGCTGGGTCCAGCAATATAACAGTCTTTGTGGACAAAGCACACACGTAATGGTTGAAATTCGTGTCCTGCGTTCTGCATCTATTGGAAACAAAGTCTGAGTATTACCCTCTGGCCTCCCTCTCTCATGCACTGCAGCCCACTTTCACTTCCTCAGGCCCAGCGCCTGGGTTGTGTTTCACTCCTGTCACTCACACACTCTCACACACACACACACAGAGAGGCACCCCTTCTCTCTGTACACCTTCAACACAGGTTATCTGTAGCACAGCAAACCTATTTATTTTCTTGCTCAAATCTCAATATTATCACAAAACATCAGTATTACACAAATATTACACACTTCCGGAGCCGCGCTCCTCACAATACATCTGGGTTAGCAGCGCTATTGCCCAGGCCTGGCACTCAAAGGCCCAACACGTGGGGGAGCCACGCTCCTCTCCCACCTTCCTTGTCACTCAAGGGTACCAATAACCAGTTATAACCACAATTCACTTTTTCTCATTAATCAATAACACAGTAAAAACCCCTTGGCTCTTGCTCAGCTCTCCTTTAGTTCAGGTTATTAGTTCAATTTTGAAGGGTCTGGGCTGCTATCTGTCCTGAGAGCTTGACTCAACTTAACAGTTATGTCAAATATAAGCAAAAGTTGCTTACCTTGTTTGTTTGGTTGGCCACTGCCTCGCTAAGCCCGTCTCAGGACAAGAACACTGCCCAGTTGCCCTGGTCAATCTCGGTCAAGGACCTCCAATTATGTCGTGGAAAACCACGGTAGATGTCCAATCTGGTTCTATTAGCACTCTGGTTCCGATGTTGTTGTAAAATAGCAAAAGTAGTAAAAAGAGCAAAATAGCACTCTGGCAATAGTTGAATCCAATAAAACACACTGAGACTCTGGAGAGCTGGCGTAGACCACAATGGTTTAATTCACAAGTACTGAACAGCGAACAAAGTCTGACAAAGTCTGACTAAGTACCACCAAGCAGTAGAGTGAATCAAAGTATCTGCAGATGACCCGTTCCCATGAGAAAGTGCGCACGATCTGAAGTCTGAGCTACGATGTGTCGCCTTTTATACAATTCAGCTACGATTCAGGGCCTCCCCGTTTCCCTACGTCACGCGTCCAATCAGGAGTCGGGGATCGCCCCCCGACAGTTGATTGACAGCAGTGACGAACCAATCGGTTTCGACTCGGAAGTTCACAATGGTGGATCTCCTTTTTTGTATGTTCATAAAAAATAATGTGTGACTTCATCTAGTTCTTGATTTCAGGTGGTGTCGATTAATCACTCTTAACGAGGGGCCTTCTGACAGTTCCCAGGCTTCGGTTGGGATTGCGTGTGAGTGGGTGTATCGTGTGTAGGTGTTGGCCAAGCTTTTCTACCATTAATCGTGGCTGATATTGACGGTCCGTGTCATTGCAACTCACTCTAAGTGCTTTTTTATTGTTCTTTATACATCTAGAAGTCGGTTATCTGTCTGGTCAGCAACATCAGGTGATGCTTGGGGCGTCATGTGACACCAGGTGTGCGTGCGAACAGAGAGATGTACGTGCGAGAGGAGAGGTGTTGCAATCCAGCATGTTCTAACGTATAGGCGAGTGTATGAACTCTAAAAGGGAACAGGTCATCAAGTTCTTCTACTGCAGAGTGGTACATGGCCTTTTAGATGGAAATTTACCACACTTGGTTTCAAGCTTCTAAGACCTTCCAATTTCAAGCTATGAAGGAAAAGTGAAGACACGTTTACTTTTCATATTTCATGACAGTTGGCTGAGACGGCCAAAACATGCGCTCGTGGAAACTTTTTTCAAAATCCACTTTGGGCTTGTAAGATGTTGTAAAGTGACTTTCTGTCACAATGCAGTACATGCACCTCAACACCCAACTTCATGAACACCACATCAGAGTGAATGATGCGACTGAACCGCGTGCGCTGGAGCCACCAGTGAGCGGCCAGTAGCTCATTGAGGCCCTTTGTGTTGTATGCGCTTGGTTTCAAGCTTCTAAGACCTTCCAATTTCAAGCTATGAAGGAAAAGTGAAGACACGTTTACTTTTCATATTTCATGACAGTTGGCTGAGACGGCCAAAACATGCGCTCGTGGAAACTTTTTTCAAAATCCACTTTGGGCTTGTAAGATGTTGTAAAGTGACTTTCTGTCACAATGCAGTACATGCACCTCAACACCCAACTTCATGAACACCACATCAGAGTGAATGATGCGACTGAACCGCGTGCGCTGGAGCCACCAGTGAGCGGCCAGTAGCTCATTGAGGCCCTTTGTGTTGTATGCGCTTGGTTTCAAGCTTCTAAGACCTTCCAATTTCAAGCTATGAAGGAAAAGTGAAGACACGTTTACTTTTCATATTTCATGACAGTTGGCTGAGACGGCCAAAACATGCGCTCGTGGAAACTTTTTTCAAAATCCACTTTGGGCTTGTAAGATGTTGTAAAGTGACTTTCTGTCACAATGCAGTACATGCACCTCAACACCCAACTTCATGAACACCACATCAGAGTGAATGATGCGACTGAACCGCGTGCGCTGGAGCCACCAGTGAGCGGCCAGTAGCTCATTGAGGCCCTTTGTGTTGTATGCGCTTGGTTTCAAGCTTCTAAGACCTTCCAATTTCAAGCTATGAAGGAAAAGTGAAGACACGTTTACTTTTCATATTTCATGACAGTTGGCTGAGACGGCCAAAACATGCGCTCGTGGAAACTTTTTTCAAAATCCACTTTGGGCTTGTAAGATGTTGTAAAGTGACTTTCTGTCACAATGCAGTACATGCACCTCAACACCCAACTTCATGAACACCACATCAGAGTGAATGATGCGACTGAACCGCGTGCGCTGGAGCCACCAGTGAGCGGCCAGTAGCTCATTGAGGCCCTTTGTGTTGTATGCGCTTGGTTTCAAGCTTCTAAGACCTTCCAATTTCAAGCTATGAAGGAAAAGTGAAGACACGTTTACTTTTCATATTTCATGACAGTTGGCTGAGACGGCCAAAACATGCGCTCGTGGAAACTTTTTTCAAAATCCACTTTGGGCTTGTAAGATGTTGTAAAGTGACTTTCTGTCACAATGCAGTACATGCACCTCAACACCCAACTTCATGAACACCACATCAGAGTGAATGATGCGACTGAACCGCGTGCGCTGGAGCCACCAGTGAGCGGCCAGTAGCTCATTGAGGCCCTTTGTGTTGTATGCGCTTGGTTTCAAGCTTCTAAGACCTTCCAATTTCAAGCTATGAAGGAAAAGTGAAGACACGTTTACTTTTCATATTTCATGACAGTTGGCTGAGACGGCCAAAACATGCGCTCGTGGAAACTTTTTTCAAAATCCACTTTGGGCTTGTAAGATGTTGTAAAGTGACTTTCTGTCACAATGCAGTACATGCACCTCAACACCCAACTTCATGAACACCACATCAGAGTGAATGATGCGACTGAACCGCGTGCGCTGGAGCCACCAGTGAGCGGCCAGTAGCTCATTGAGGCCCTTTGTGTTGTATGCGCTTGGTTTCAAGCTTCTAAGACCTTCCAATTTCAAGCTATGAAGGAAAAGTGAAGACACGTTTACTTTTCATATTTCATGACAGTTGGCTGAGACGGCCAAAACATGCGCTCGTGGAAACTTTTTTCAAAATCCACTTTGGGCTTGTAAGATGTTGTAAAGTGACTTTCTGTCACAATGCAGTACATGCACCTCAACACCCAACTTCATGAACACCACATCAGAGTGAATGATGCGACTGAACCGCGTGCGCTGGAGCCACCAGTGAGCGGCCAGTAGCTCATTGAGGCCCTTTGTGTTGTATGCGCTTGGTTTCAAGCTTCTAAGACCTTCCAATTTCAAGCTATGAAGGAAAAGTGAAGACACGTTTACTTTTCATATTTCATGACAGTTGGCTGAGACGGCCAAAACATGCGCTCGTGGAAACTTTTTTCAAAATCCACTTTGGGCTTGTAAGATGTTGTAAAGTGACTTTCTGTCACAATGCAGTACATGCACCTCAACACCCAACTTCATGAACACCACATCAGAGTGAATGATGCGACTGAACCGCGTGCGCTGGAGCCACCAGTGAGCGGCCAGTAGCTCATTGAGGCCCTTTGTGTTGTATGCGCTTGGTTTCAAGCTTCTAAGACCTTCCAATTTCAAGCTATGAAGGAAAAGTGAAGACACGTTTACTTTTCATATTTCATGACAGTTGGCTGAGACGGCCAAAACATGCGCTCGTGGAAACTTTTTTCAAAATCCACTTTGGGCTTGTAAGATGTTGTAAAGTGACTTTCTGTCACAATGCAGTACATGCACCTCAACACCCAACTTCATGAACACCACATCAGAGTGAATGATGCGACTGAACCGCGTGCGCTGGAGCCACCAGTGAGCGGCCAGTAGCTCATTGAGGCCCTTTGTGTTGTATGCGCTTGGTTTCAAGCTTCTAAGACCTTCCAATTTCAAGCTATGAAGGAAAAGTGAAGACACGTTTACTTTTCATATTTCATGACAGTTGGCTGAGACGGCCAAAACATGCGCTCGTGGAAACTTTTTTCAAAATCCACTTTGGGCTTGTAAGATGTTGTAAAGTGACTTTCTGTCACAATGCAGTACATGCACCTCAACACCCAACTTCATGAACACCACATCAGAGTGAATGATGCGACTGAACCGCGTGCGCTGGAGCCACCAGTGAGCGGCCAGTAGCTCATTGAGGCCCTTTGTGTTGTATGCGCTTGGTTTCAAGCTTCTAAGACCTTCCAATTTCAAGCTATGAAGGAAAAGTGAAGACACGTTTACTTTTCATATTTCATGACAGTTGGCTGAGACGGCCAAAACATGCGCTCGTGGAAACTTTTTTCAAAATCCACTTTGGGCTTGTAAGATGTTGTAAAGTGACTTTCTGTCACAATGCAGTACATGCACCTCAACACCCAACTTCATGAACACCACATCAGAGTGAATGATGCGACTGAACCGCGTGCGCTGGAGCCACCAGTGAGCGGCCAGTAGCTCATTGAGGCCCTTTGTGTTGTATGCGCTTGGTTTCAAGCTTCTAAGACCTTCCAATTTCAAGCTATGAAGGAAAAGTGAAGACACGTTTACTTTTCATATTTCATGACAGTTGGCTGAGACGGCCAAAACATGCGCTCGTGGAAACTTTTTTCAAAATCCACTTTGGGCTTGTAAGATGTTGTAAAGTGACTTTCTGTCACAATGCAGTACATGCACCTCAACACCCAACTTCATGAACACCACATCAGAGTGAATGATGCGACTGAACCGCGTGCGCTGGAGCCACCAGTGAGCGGCCAGTAGCTCATTGAGGCCCTTTGTGTTGTATGCGCTTGGTTTCAAGCTTCTAAGACCTTCCAATTTCAAGCTATGAAGGAAAAGTGAAGACACGTTTACTTTTCATATTTCATGACAGTTGGCTGAGACGGCCAAAACATGCGCTCGTGGAAACTTTTTTCAAAATCCACTTTGGGCTTGTAAGATGTTGTAAAGTGACTTTCTGTCACAATGCAGTACATGCACCTCAACACCCAACTTCATGAACACCACATCAGAGTGAATGATGCGACTGAACCGCGTGCGCTGGAGCCACCAGTGAGCGGCCAGTAGCTCATTGAGGCCCTTTGTGTTGTATGCGCTTGGTTTCAAGCTTCTAAGACCTTCCAATTTCAAGCTATGAAGGAAAAGTGAAGACACGTTTACTTTTCATATTTCATGACAGTTGGCTGAGACGGCCAAAACATGCGCTCGTGGAAACTTTTTTCAAAATCCACTTTGGGCTTGTAAGATGTTGTAAAGTGACTTTCTGTCACAATGCAGTACATGCACCTCAACACCCAACTTCATGAACACCACATCAGAGTGAATGATGCGACTGAACCGCGTGCGCTGGAGCCACCAGTGAGCGGCCAGTAGCTCATTGAGGCCCTTTGTGTTGTATGCGCTTGGTTTCAAGCTTCTAAGACCTTCCAATTTCAAGCTATGAAGGAAAAGTGAAGACACGTTTACTTTTCATATTTCATGACAGTTGGCTGAGACGGCCAAAACATGCGCTCGTGGAAACTTTTTTCAAAATCCACTTTGGGCTTGTAAGATGTTGTAAAGTGACTTTCTGTCACAATGCAGTACATGCACCTCAACACCCAACTTCATGAACACCACATCAGAGTGAATGATGCGACTGAACCGCGTGCGCTGGAGCCACCAGTGAGCGGCCAGTAGCTCATTGAGGCCCTTTGTGTTGTATGCGCTTGGTTTCAAGCTTCTAAGACCTTCCAATTTCAAGCTATGAAGGAAAAGTGAAGACACGTTTACTTTTCATATTTCATGACAGTTGGCTGAGACGGCCAAAACATGCGCTCGTGGAAACTTTTTTCAAAATCCACTTTGGGCTTGTAAGATGTTGTAAAGTGACTTTCTGTCACAATGCAGTACATGCACCTCAACACCCAACTTCATGAACACCACATCAGAGTGAATGATGCGACTGAACCGCGTGCGCTGGAGCCACCAGTGAGCGGCCAGTAGCTCATTGAGGCCCTTTGTGTTGTATGCGCTTGGTTTCAAGCTTCTAAGACCTTCCAATTTCAAGCTATGAAGGAAAAGTGAAGACACGTTTACTTTTCATATTTCATGACAGTTGGCTGAGACGGCCAAAACATGCGCTCGTGGAAACTTTTTTCAAAATCCACTTTGGGCTTGTAAGATGTTGTAAAGTGACTTTCTGTCACAATGCAGTACATGCACCTCAACACCCAACTTCATGAACACCACATCAGAGTGAATGATGCGACTGAACCGCGTGCGCTGGAGCCACCAGTGAGCGGCCAGTAGCTCATTGAGGCCCTTTGTGTTGTATGCGCTTGGTTTCAAGCTTCTAAGACCTTCCAATTTCAAGCTATGAAGGAAAAGTGAAGACACGTTTACTTTTCATATTTCATGACAGTTGGCTGAGACGGCCAAAACATGCGCTCGTGGAAACTTTTTTCAAAATCCACTTTGGGCTTGTAAGATGTTGTAAAGTGACTTTCTGTCACAATGCAGTACATGCACCTCAACACCCAACTTCATGAACACCACATCAGAGTGAATGATGCGACTGAACCGCGTGCGCTGGAGCCACCAGTGAGCGGCCAGTAGCTCATTGAGGCCCTTTGTGTTGTATGCGCTTGGTTTCAAGCTTCTAAGACCTTCCAATTTCAAGCTATGAAGGAAAAGTGAAGACACGTTTACTTTTCATATTTCATGACAGTTGGCTGAGACGGCCAAAACATGCGCTCGTGGAAACTTTTTTCAAAATCCACTTTGGGCTTGTAAGATGTTGTAAAGTGACTTTCTGTCACAATGCAGTACATGCACCTCAACACCCAACTTCATGAACACCACATCAGAGTGAATGATGCGACTGAACCGCGTGCGCTGGAGCCACCAGTGAGCGGCCAGTAGCTCATTGAGGCCCTTTGTGTTGTATGCGCTTGGTTTCAAGCTTCTAAGACCTTCCAATTTCAAGCTATGAAGGAAAAGTGAAGACACGTTTACTTTTCATATTTCATGACAGTTGGCTGAGACGGCCAAAACATGCGCTCGTGGAAACTTTTTTCAAAATCCACTTTGGGCTTGTAAGATGTTGTAAAGTGACTTTCTGTCACAATGCAGTACATGCACCTCAACACCCAACTTCATGAACACCACATCAGAGTGAATGATGCGACTGAACCGCGTGCGCTGGAGCCACCAGTGAGCGGCCAGTAGCTCATTGAGGCCCTTTGTGTTGTATGCGCTTGGTTTCAAGCTTCTAAGACCTTCCAATTTCAAGCTATGAAGGAAAAGTGAAGACACGTTTACTTTTCATATTTCATGACAGTTGGCTGAGACGGCCAAAACATGCGCTCGTGGAAACTTTTTTCAAAATCCACTTTGGGCTTGTAAGATGTTGTAAAGTGACTTTCTGTCACAATGCAGTACATGCACCTCAACACCCAACTTCATGAACACCACATCAGAGTGAATGATGCGACTGAACCGCGTGCGCTGGAGCCACCAGTGAGCGGCCAGTAGCTCATTGAGGCCCTTTGTGTTGTATGCGCTTGGTTTCAAGCTTCTAAGACCTTCCAATTTCAAGCTATGAAGGAAAAGTGAAGACACGTTTACTTTTCATATTTCATGACAGTTGGCTGAGACGGCCAAAACATGCGCTCGTGGAAACTTTTTTCAAAATCCACTTTGGGCTTGTAAGATGTTGTAAAGTGACTTTCTGTCACAATGCAGTACATGCACCTCAACACCCAACTTCATGAACACCACATCAGAGTGAATGATGCGACTGAACCGCGTGCGCTGGAGCCACCAGTGAGCGGCCAGTAGCTCATTGAGGCCCTTTGTGTTGTATGCGCTTGGTTTCAAGCTTCTAAGACCTTCCAATTTCAAGCTATGAAGGAAAAGTGAAGACACGTTTACTTTTCATATTTCATGACAGTTGGCTGAGACGGCCAAAACATGCGCTCGTGGAAACTTTTTTCAAAATCCACTTTGGGCTTGTAAGATGTTGTAAAGTGACTTTCTGTCACAATGCAGTACATGCACCTCAACACCCAACTTCATGAACACCACATCAGAGTGAATGATGCGACTGAACCGCGTGCGCTGGAGCCACCAGTGAGCGGCCAGTAGCTCATTGAGGCCCTTTGTGTTGTATGCGCTTGGTTTCAAGCTTCTAAGACCTTCCAATTTCAAGCTATGAAGGAAAAGTGAAGACACGTTTACTTTTCATATTTCATGACAGTTGGCTGAGACGGCCAAAACATGCGCTCGTGGAAACTTTTTTCAAAATCCACTTTGGGCTTGTAAGATGTTGTAAAGTGACTTTCTGTCACAATGCAGTACATGCACCTCAACACCCAACTTCATGAACACCACATCAGAGTGAATGATGCGACTGAACCGCGTGCGCTGGAGCCACCAGTGAGCGGCCAGTAGCTCATTGAGGCCCTTTGTGTTGTATGCGCTTGGTTTCAAGCTTCTAAGACCTTCCAATTTCAAGCTATGAAGGAAAAGTGAAGACACGTTTACTTTTCATATTTCATGACAGTTGGCTGAGACGGCCAAAACATGCGCTCGTGGAAACTTTTTTCAAAATCCACTTTGGGCTTGTAAGATGTTGTAAAGTGACTTTCTGTCACAATGCAGTACATGCACCTCAACACCCAACTTCATGAACACCACATCAGAGTGAATGATGCGACTGAACCGCGTGCGCTGGAGCCACCAGTGAGCGGCCAGTAGCTCATTGAGGCCCTTTGTGTTGTATGCGCTTGGTTTCAAGCTTCTAAGACCTTCCAATTTCAAGCTATGAAGGAAAAGTGAAGACACGTTTACTTTTCATATTTCATGACAGTTGGCTGAGACGGCCAAAACATGCGCTCGTGGAAACTTTTTTCAAAATCCACTTTGGGCTTGTAAGATGTTGTAAAGTGACTTTCTGTCACAATGCAGTACATGCACCTCAACACCCAACTTCATGAACACCACATCAGAGTGAATGATGCGACTGAACCGCGTGCGCTGGAGCCACCAGTGAGCGGCCAGTAGCTCATTGAGGCCCTTTGTGTTGTATGCGCTTGGTTTCAAGCTTCTAAGACCTTCCAATTTCAAGCTATGAAGGAAAAGTGAAGACACGTTTACTTTTCATATTTCATGACAGTTGGCTGAGACGGCCAAAACATGCGCTCGTGGAAACTTTTTTCAAAATCCACTTTGGGCTTGTAAGATGTTGTAAAGTGACTTTCTGTCACAATGCAGTACATGCACCTCAACACCCAACTTCATGAACACCACATCAGAGTGAATGATGCGACTGAACCGCGTGCGCTGGAGCCACCAGTGAGCGGCCAGTAGCTCATTGAGGCCCTTTGTGTTGTATGCGCTTGGTTTCAAGCTTCTAAGACCTTCCAATTTCAAGCTATGAAGGAAAAGTGAAGACACGTTTACTTTTCATATTTCATGACAGTTGGCTGAGACGGCCAAAACATGCGCTCGTGGAAACTTTTTTCAAAATCCACTTTGGGCTTGTAAGATGTTGTAAAGTGACTTTCTGTCACAATGCAGTACATGCACCTCAACACCCAACTTCATGAACACCACATCAGAGTGAATGATGCGACTGAACCGCGTGCGCTGGAGCCACCAGTGAGCGGCCAGTAGCTCATTGAGGCCCTTTGTGTTGTATGCGCTTGGTTTCAAGCTTCTAAGACCTTCCAATTTCAAGCTATGAAGGAAAAGTGAAGACACGTTTACTTTTCATATTTCATGACAGTTGGCTGAGACGGCCAAAACATGCGCTCGTGGAAACTTTTTTCAAAATCCACTTTGGGCTTGTAAGATGTTGTAAAGTGACTTTCTGTCACAATGCAGTACATGCACCTCAACACCCAACTTCATGAACACCACATCAGAGTGAATGATGCGACTGAACCGCGTGCGCTGGAGCCACCAGTGAGCGGCCAGTAGCTCATTGAGGCCCTTTGTGTTGTATGCGCTTGGTTTCAAGCTTCTAAGACCTTCCAATTTCAAGCTATGAAGGAAAAGTGAAGACACGTTTACTTTTCATATTTCATGACAGTTGGCTGAGACGGCCAAAACATGCGCTCGTGGAAACTTTTTTCAAAATCCACTTTGGGCTTGTAAGATGTTGTAAAGTGACTTTCTGTCACAATGCAGTACATGCACCTCAACACCCAACTTCATGAACACCACATCAGAGTGAATGATGCGACTGAACCGCGTGCGCTGGAGCCACCAGTGAGCGGCCAGTAGCTCATTGAGGCCCTTTGTGTTGTATGCGCTTGGTTTCAAGCTTCTAAGACCTTCCAATTTCAAGCTATGAAGGAAAAGTGAAGACACGTTTACTTTTCATATTTCATGACAGTTGGCTGAGACGGCCAAAACATGCGCTCGTGGAAACTTTTTTCAAAATCCACTTTGGGCTTGTAAGATGTTGTAAAGTGACTTTCTGTCACAATGCAGTACATGCACCTCAACACCCAACTTCATGAACACCACATCAGAGTGAATGATGCGACTGAACCGCGTGCGCTGGAGCCACCAGTGAGCGGCCAGTAGCTCATTGAGGCCCTTTGTGTTGTATGCGCTTGGTTTCAAGCTTCTAAGACCTTCCAATTTCAAGCTATGAAGGAAAAGTGAAGACACGTTTACTTTTCATATTTCATGACAGTTGGCTGAGACGGCCAAAACATGCGCTCGTGGAAACTTTTTTCAAAATCCACTTTGGGCTTGTAAGATGTTGTAAAGTGACTTTCTGTCACAATGCAGTACATGCACCTCAACACCCAACTTCATGAACACCACATCAGAGTGAATGATGCGACTGAACCGCGTGCGCTGGAGCCACCAGTGAGCGGCCAGTAGCTCATTGAGGCCCTTTGTGTTGTATGCGCTTGGTTTCAAGCTTCTAAGACCTTCCAATTTCAAGCTATGAAGGAAAAGTGAAGACACGTTTACTTTTCATATTTCATGACAGTTGGCTGAGACGGCCAAAACATGCGCTCGTGGAAACTTTTTTCAAAATCCACTTTGGGCTTGTAAGATGTTGTAAAGTGACTTTCTGTCACAATGCAGTACATGCACCTCAACACCCAACTTCATGAACACCACATCAGAGTGAATGATGCGACTGAACCGCGTGCGCTGGAGCCACCAGTGAGCGGCCAGTAGCTCATTGAGGCCCTTTGTGTTGTATGCGCTTGGTTTCAAGCTTCTAAGACCTTCCAATTTCAAGCTATGAAGGAAAAGTGAAGACACGTTTACTTTTCATATTTCATGACAGTTGGCTGAGACGGCCAAAACATGCGCTCGTGGAAACTTTTTTCAAAATCCACTTTGGGCTTGTAAGATGTTGTAAAGTGACTTTCTGTCACAATGCAGTACATGCACCTCAACACCCAACTTCATGAACACCACATCAGAGTGAATGATGCGACTGAACCGCGTGCGCTGGAGCCACCAGTGAGCGGCCAGTAGCTCATTGAGGCCCTTTGTGTTGTATGCGCTTGGTTTCAAGCTTCTAAGACCTTCCAATTTCAAGCTATGAAGGAAAAGTGAAGACACAGTTTACTTTTCATATTTCATGACAGTTGGCTGAGACGGCCAAAACATGCGCTCGTGGAAACTTTTTTCAAAATCCACTTTGGGCTTGTAAGATGTTGTAAAGTGACTTTCTGTCACAATGCAGTACATGCACCTCAACACCCAACTTCATGAACACCACATCAGAGTGAATGATGCGACTGAACCGCGTGCGCTGGAGCCACCAGTGAGCGGCCAGTAGCTCATTGAGGCCCTTTGTGTTGTATGCGCTTGGTTTCAAGCTTCTAAGACCTTCCAATTTCAAGCTATGAAGGAAAAGTGAAGACACGTTTACTTTTCATATTTCATGACAGTTGGCTGAGACGGCCAAAACATGCGCTCGTGGAAACTTTTTTCAAAATCCACTTTGGGCTTGTAAGATGTTGTAAAGTGACTTTCTGTCACAATGCAGTACATGCACCTCAACACCCAACTTCATGAACACCACATCAGAGTGAATGATGCGACTGAACCGCGTGCGCTGGAGCCACCAGTGAGCGGCCAGTAGCTCATTGAGGCCCTTTGTGTTGTATGCGCTTGGTTTCAAGCTTCTAAGACCTTCCAATTTCAAGCTATGAAGGAAAAGTGAAGACACGTTTACTTTTCATATTTCATGACAGTTGGCTGAGACGGCCAAAACATGCGCTCGTGGAAACTTTTTTCAAAATCCACTTTGGGCTTGTAAGATGTTGTAAAGTGACTTTCTGTCACAATGCAGTACATGCACCTCAACACCCAACTTCATGAACACCACATCAGAGTGAATGATGCGACTGAACCGCGTGCGCTGGAGCCACCAGTGAGCGGCCAGTAGCTCATTGAGGCCCTTTGTGTTGTATGCGCTTGGTTTCAAGCTTCTAAGACCTTCCAATTTCAAGCTATGAAGGAAAAGTGAAGACACGTTTACTTTTCATATTTCATGACAGTTGGCTGAGACGGCCAAAACATGCGCTCGTGGAAACTTTTTTCAAAATCCACTTTGGGCTTGTAAGATGTTGTAAAGTGACTTTCTGTCACAATGCAGTACATGCACCTCAACACCCAACTTCATGAACACCACATCAGAGTGAATGATGCGACTGAACCGCGTGCGCTGGAGCCACCAGTGAGCGGCCAGTAGCTCATTGAGGCCCTTTGTGTTGTATGCGCTTGGTTTCAAGCTTCTAAGACCTTCCAATTTCAAGCTATGAAGGAAAAGTGAAGACACGTTTACTTTTCATATTTCATGACAGTTGGCTGAGACGGCCAAAACATGCGCTCGTGGAAACTTTTTTCAAAATCCACTTTGGGCTTGTAAGATGTTGTAAAGTGACTTTCTGTCACAATGCAGTACATGCACCTCAACACCCAACTTCATGAACACCACATCAGAGTGAATGATGC
This sequence comes from Sardina pilchardus, assembly GCF_963854185.1. Taxonomy (NCBI): domain Eukaryota; kingdom Metazoa; phylum Chordata; class Actinopteri; order Clupeiformes; family Clupeidae; genus Sardina; species Sardina pilchardus. The sequence goes on from NW_026910954.1 coordinate 24,496, forward strand.
GACTGAACCGCGTGCGCTGGAGCCACCAGTGAGCGGCCAGTAGCTCATTGAGGCCCTTTGTGTTGTATGCGCTTGGTTTCAAGCTTCTAAGACCTTCCAATTTCAAGCTATGAAGGAAAAGTGAAGACACGTTTACTTTTCATATTTCATGACAGTTGGCTGAGACGGCCAAAACATGCGCTCGTGGAAACTTTTTTCAAAATCCACTTTGGGCTTGTAAGATGTTGTAAAGTGACTTTCTGTCACAATGCAGTACATGCACCTCAACACCCAACTTCATGAACACCACATCAGAGTGAATGATGCGACTGAACCGCGTGCGCTGGAGCCACCAGTGAGCGGCCAGTAGCTCATTGAGGCCCTTTGTGTTGTATGCGCTTGGTTTCAAGCTTCTAAGACCTTCCAATTTCAAGCTATGAAGGAAAAGTGAAGACACGTTTACTTTTCATATTTCATGACAGTTGGCTGAGACGGCCAAAACATGCGCTCGTGGAAACTTTTTTCAAAATCCACTTTGGGCTTGTAAGATGTTGTAAAGTGACTTTCTGTCACAATGCAGTACATGCACCTCAACACCCAACTTCATGAACACCACATCAGAGTGAATGATGCGACTGAACCGCGTGCGCTGGAGCCACCAGTGAGCGGCCAGTAGCTCATTGAGGCCCTTTGTGTTGTATGCGCTTGGTTTCAAGCTTCTAAGACCTTCCAATTTCAAGCTATGAAGGAAAAGTGAAGACACGTTTACTTTTCATATTTCATGACAGTTGGCTGAGACGGCCAAAACATGCGCTCGTGGAAACTTTTTTCAAAATCCACTTTGGGCTTGTAAGATGTTGTAAAGTGACTTTCTGTCACAATGCAGTACATGCACCTCAACACCCAACTTCATGAACACCACATCAGAGTGAATGATGCGACTGAACCGCGTGCGCTGGAGCCACCAGTGAGCGGCCAGTAGCTCATTGAGGCCCTTTGTGTTGTATGCGCTTGGTTTCAAGCTTCTAAGACCTTCCAATTTCAAGCTATGAAGGAAAAGTGAAGACACGTTTACTTTTCATATTTCATGACAGTTGGCTGAGACGGCCAAAACATGCGCTCGTGGAAACTTTTTTCAAAATCCACTTTGGGCTTGTAAGCTGTTGTAAAGTGACTTTCTGTCACAATGCAGTACATGCACCTCAACACCCAACTTCATGAACACCACATCAGAGTGAATGATGCGACTGAACCGCGTGCGCTGGAGCCACCAGTGAGCGGCCAGTAGCTCATTGAGGCCCTTTGTGTTGTATGCGCTTGGTTTCAAGCTTCTAAGACCTTCCAATTTCAAGCTATGAAGGAAAAGTGAAGACACGTTTACTTTTCATATTTCATGACAGTTGGCTGAGACGGCCAAAACATGCGCTCGTGGAAACTTTTTTCAAAATCCACTTTGGGCTTGTAAGCTGTTGTAAAGTGACTTTCTGTCACAATGCAGTACATGCACCTCAACACCCAACTTCATGAACACCACATCAGAGTGAATGATGCGACTGAACCGCGTGCGCTGGAGCCACCAGTGAGCGGCCAGTAGCTCATTGAGGCCCTTTGTGTTGTATGCGCTTGGTTTCAAGCTTCTAAGACCTTCCAATTTCAAGCTATGAAGGAAAAGTGAAGACACGTTTACTTTTCATATTTCATGACAGTTGGCTGAGACGGCCAAAACATGCGCTCGTGGAAACTTTTTTCAAAATCCACTTTGGGCTTGTAAGATGTTGTAAAGTGACTTTCTGTCACAATGCAGTACATGCACCTCAACACCCAACTTCATGAACACCACATCAGAGTGAATGATGCGACTGAACCGCGTGCGCTGGAGCCACCAGTGAGCGGCCAGTAGCTCATTGAGGCCCTTTGTGTTGTATGCGCTTGGTTTAAAGCTTCTAAGACCTTCCAATTTCAAGCTATGAAGGAAAAGTGAAGACACGTTTACTTTTCATATTTCATGACAGTTGGCTGAGACGGCCAAAACATGCGCTCGTGGAAACTTTTTTCAAAATCCACTTTGGGCTTGTAAGATGTTGTAAAGTGACTTTCTGTCACAATGCAGTACATGCACCTCAACACCCAACTTCATGAACACCACATCAGAGTGAATGATGCGACTGAACCGCGTGCGCTGGAGCCACCAGTGAGCGGCCAGTAGCTCATTGAGGCCCTTTGTGTTGTATGCGCTTGGTTTCAAGCTTCTAAGACCTTCCAATTTCAAGCTATGAAGGAAACGTGAAGACACGTTTACTTTTCATATTTCATGACAGTTGGCTGAGACGGCCAAAACATGCGCTCGTGGAAACTTTTTTCAAAATCCACTTTGGGCTTGTAAGATGTTGTAAAGTGACTTTCTGTCACAATGCAGTACATGCACCTCAACACCCAACTTCATGAACACCACATCAGAGTGAATGATGCGACTGAACCGCGTGCGCTGGAGCCACCAGTGAGCGGCCAGTAGCTCATTGAGGCCCTTTGTGTTGTATGCGCTTGGTTTCAAGCTTCTAAGACCTTCCAATTTCAAGCTATGAAGGAAAAGTGAAGACACGTTTACTTTTCATATTTCATGACAGTTGGCTGAGACGGCCAAAACATGCGCTCGTGGAAACTTTTTTCAAAATCCACTTTGGGCTTGTAAGCTGTTGTAAAGTGACTTTCTGTCACAATGCAGTACATGCACCTCAACACCCAACTTCATGAACACCACATCAGAGTGAATGATGCGACTGAACCGCGTGCGCTGGAGCCACCAGTGAGCGGCCAGTAGCTCATTGAGGCCCTTTGTGTTGTATGCGCTTGGTTTCAAGCTTCTAAGACCTTCCAATTTCAAGCTATGAAGGAAAAGTGAAGACACGTTTACTTTTCATATTTCATGACAGTTGGCTGAGACGGCCAAAACATGCGCTCGTGGAAACTTTTTTCAAAATCCACTTTGGGCTTGTAAGATGTTGTAAAGTGACTTTCTGTCACAATGCAGTACATGCACCTCAACACCCAACTTCATGAACACCACATCAGAGTGAATGATGCGACTGAACCGCGTGCGCTGGAGCCACCAGTGAGCGGCCAGTAGCTCATTGAGGCCCTTTGTGTTGTATGCGCTTGGTTTCAAGCTTCTAAGACCTTCCAATTTCAAGCTATGAAGGAAAAGTGAAGACACGTTTACTTTTCATATTTCATGACAGTTGGCTGAGACGGCCAAAACATGCGCTCGTGGAAACTTTTTTCAAAATCCACTTTGGGCTTGTAAGATGTTGTAAAGTGACTTTCTGTCACAATGCAGTACATGCACCTCAACACCCAACTTCATGAACACCACATCAGAGTGAATGATGCGACTGAACCGCGTGCGCTGGAGCCACCAGTGAGCGGCCAGTAGCTCATTGAGGCCCTTTGTGTTGTATGCGCTTGGTTTAAAGCTTCTAAGACCTTCCAATTTCAAGCTATGAAGGAAAAGTGAAGACACGTTTACTTTTCATATTTCATGACAGTTGGCTGAGACGGCCAAAACATGCGCTCGTGGAAACTTTTTTCAAAATCCACTTTGGGCTTGTAAGATGTTGTAAAGTGACTTTCTGTCACAATGCAGTACATGCACCTCAACACCCAACTTCATGAACACCACATCAGAGTGAATGATGCGACTGAACCGCGTGCGCTGGAGCCACCAGTGAGCGGCCAGTAGCTCATTGAGGCCCTTTGTGTTGTATGCGCTTGGTTTCAAGCTTCTAAGACCTTCCAATTTCAAGCTATGAAGGAAACGTGAAGACACGTTTACTTTTCATATTTCATGACAGTTGGCTGAGACGGCCAAAACATGCGCTCGTGGAAACTTTTTTCAAAATCCACTTTGGGCTTGTAAGATGTTGTAAAGTGACTTTCTGTCACAATGCAGTACATGCACCTCAACACCCAACTTCATGAACACCACATCAGAGTGAATGATGCGACTGAACCGCGTGCGCTGGAGCCACCAGTGAGCGGCCAGTAGCTCATTGAGGCCCTTTGTGTTGTATGCGCTTGGTTTCAAGCTTCTAAGACCTTCCAATTTCAAGCTATGAAGGAAAAGTGAAGACACGTTTACTTTTCATATTTCATGACAGTTGGCTGAGACGGCCAAAACATGCGCTCGTGGAAACTTTTTTCAAAATCCACTTTGGGCTTGTAAGCTGTTGTAAAGTGACTTTCTGTCACAATGCAGTACATGCACCTCAACACCCAACTTCATGAACACCACATCAGAGTGAATGATGCGACTGAACCGCGTGCGCTGGAGCCACCAGTGAGCGGCCAGTAGCTCATTGAGGCCCTTTGTGTTGTATGCGCTTGGTTTCAAGCTTCTAAGACCTTCCAATTTCAAGCTATGAAGGAAAAGTGAAGACACGTTTACTTTTCATATTTCATGACAGTTGGCTGAGACGGCCAAAACATGCGCTCGTGGAAACTTTTTTCAAAATCCACTTTGGGCTTGTAAGATGTTGTAAAGTGACTTTCTGTCACAATGCAGTACATGCACCTCAACACCCAACTTCATGAACACCACATCAGAGTGAATGATGCGACTGAACCGCGTGCGCTGGAGCCACCAGTGAGCGGCCAGTAGCTCATTGAGGCCCTTTGTGTTGTATGCGCTTGGTTTCAAGCTTCTAAGACCTTCCAATTTCAAGCTATGAAGGAAACGTGAAGACACGTTTACTTTTCATATTTCATGACAGTTGGCTGAGACGGCCAAAACATGCGCTCGTGGAAACTTTTTTCAAAATCCACTTTGGGCTTGTAAGATGTTGTAAAGTGACTTTCTGTCACAATGCAGTACATGCACCTCAACACCCAACTTCATGAACACCACATCAGAGTGAATGATGCGACTGAACCGCGTGCGCTGGAGCCACCAGTGAGCGGCCAGTAGCTCATTGAGGCCCTTTGTGTTGTATGCGCTTGGTTTCAAGCTTCTAAGACCTTCCAATTTCAAGCTATGAAGGAAAAGTGAAGACACGTTTACTTTTCATATTTCATGACAGTTGGCTGAGACGGCCAAAACATGCGCTCGTGGAAACTTTTTTCAAAATCCACTTTGGGATTGTAAGCTGTTGTAAAGTGACTTTCTGTCACAATGCAGTACATGCACCTCAACACCCAACTTCATGAACACCACATCAGAGTGAATGATGCGACTGAACCGCGTGCGCTGGAGCCACCAGTGAGCGGCCAGTAGCTCATTGAGGCCCTTTGTGTTGTATGCGCTTGGTTTCAAGCTTCTAAGGCCTTCCAATTTCAAGCTATGAAGGAAAAGTGAAGACACGTTTACTTTTCATATTTCATGACAGTTGGCTGAGACGGCCAAAACATGCGCTCGTGGAAACTTTTTTCAAAATCCACTTTGGGCTTGTAAGCTGTTGTAAAGTGACTTTCTGTCACAATGCAGTACATGCACCTCAACACCCAACTTCATGAACACCACATCAGAGTGAATGATGCGACTGAACCGCGTGCGCTGGAGCCACCAGTGAGCGGCCAGTAGCTCATTGAGGCCCTTTGTGTTGTATGCGCTTGGTTTCAAGCTTCTAAGACCTTCCAATTTCAAGCTATGAAGGAAACGTGAAGACACGTTTACTTTTCATATTTCATGACAGTTGGCTGAGACGGCCAAAACATGCGCTCGTGGAAACTTTTTTCAAAATCCACTTTGGGCTTGTAAGATGTTGTAAAGTGACTTTCTGTCACAATGCAGTACATGCACCTCAACACCCAACTTCATGAACACCACATCAGAGTGAATGATGCGACTGAACCGCGTGCGCTGGAGCCACCAGTGAGCGGCCAGTAGCTCATTGAGGCCCTTTGTGTTGTATGCGCTTGGTTTCAAGCTTCTAAGACCTTCCAATTTCAAGCTATGAAGGAAAAGTGAAGACACGTTTACTTTTCATATTTCATGACAGTTGGCTGAGACGGCCAAAACATGCGCTCGTGGAAACTTTTTTCAAAATCCACTTTGGGCTTGTAAGCTGTTGTAAAGTGACTTTCTGTCACAATGCAGTACATGCACCTCAACACCCAACTTCATGAACACCACATCAGAGTGAATGATGCGACTGAACCGCGTGCGCTGGAGCCACCAGTGAGCGGCCAGTAGCTCATTGAGGCCCTTTGTGTTGTATGCGCTTGGTTTCAAGCTTCTAAGACCTTCCAATTTCAAGCTATGAAGGAAAAGTGAAGACACGTTTACTTTTCATATTTCATGACAGTTGGCTGAGACGGCCAAAACATGCGCTCGTGGAAACTTTTTTCAAAATCCACTTTGGGCTTGTAAGATGTTGTAAAGTGACTTTCTGTCACAATGCAGTACATGCACCTCAACACCCAACTTCATGAACACCACATCAGAGTGAATGATGCGACTGAACCGCGTGCGCTGGAGCCACCAGTGAGCGGCCAGTAGCTCATTGAGGCCCTTTGTGTTGTATGCGCTTGGTTTCAAGCTTCTAAGACCTTCCAATTTCAAGCTATGAAGGAAACGTGAAGACACGTTTACTTTTCATATTTCATGACAGTTGGCTGAGACGGCCAAAACATGCGCTCGTGGAAACTTTTTTCAAAATCCACTTTGGGCTTGTAAGATGTTGTAAAGTGACTTTCTGTCACAATGCAGTACATGCACCTCAACACCCAACTTCATGAACACCACATCAGAGTGAATGATGCGACTGAACCGCGTGCGCTGGAGCCACCAGTGAGCGGCCAGTAGCTCATTGAGGCCCTTTGTGTTGTATGCGCTTGGTTTCAAGCTTCTAAGACCTTCCAATTTCAAGCTATGAAGGAAAAGTGAAGACACGTTTACTTTTCATATTTCATGACAGTTGGCTGAGACGGCCAAAACATGCGCTCGTGGAAACTTTTTTCAAAATCCACTTTGGGCTTGTAAGCTGTTGTAAAGTGACTTTCTGTCACAATGCAGTACATGCACCTCAACACCCAACTTCATGAACACCACATCAGAGTGAATGATGCGACTGAACCGCGTGCGCTGGAGCCACCAGTGAGCGGCCAGTAGCTCATTGAGGCCCTTTGTGTTGTATGCGCTTGGTTTCAAGCTTCTAAGACCTTCCAATTTCAAGCTATGAAGGAAAAGTGAAGACACGTTTACTTTTCATATTTCATGACAGTTGGCTGAGACGGCCAAAACATGCGCTCGTGGAAACTTTTTTCAAAATCCACTTTGGGCTTGTAAGATGTTGTAAAGTGACTTTCTGTCACAATGCAGTACATGCACCTCAACACCCAACTTCATGAACACCACATCAGAGTGAATGATGCGACTGAACCGCGTGCGCTGGAGCCACCAGTGAGCGGCCAGTAGCTCATTGAGGCCCTTTGTGTTGTATGCGCTTGGTTTCAAGCTTCTAAGACCTTCCAATTTCAAGCTATGAAGGAAAAGTGAAGACACGTTTACTTTTCATATTTCATGACAGTTGGCTGAGACGGCCAAAACATGCGCTCGTGGAAACTTTTTTCAAAATCCACTTTGGGCTTGTAAGATGTTGTAAAGTGACTTTCTGTCACAATGCAGTACATGCACCTCAACACCCAACTTCATGAACACCACATCAGAGTGAATGATGCGACTGAACCGCGTGCGCTGGAGCCACCAGTGAGCGGCCAGTAGCTCATTGAGGCCCTTTGTGTTGTATGCGCTTGGTTTCAAGCTTCTAAGACCTTCCAATTTCAAGCTATGAAGGAAAAGTGAAGACACGTTTACTTTTCATATTTCATGACAGTTGGCTGAGACGGCCAAAACATGCGCTCGTGGAAACTTTTTTCAAAATCCACTTTGGGCTTGTAAGATGTTGTAAAGTGACTTTCTGTCACAATGCAGTACATGCACCTCAACACCCAACTTCATGAACACCACATCAGAGTGAATGATGCGACTGAACCGCGTGCGCTGGAGCCACCAGTGAGCGGCCAGTAGCTCATTGAGGCCCTTTGTGCTGTATGCGCTTGGTTTCAAGCTTCTAAGACCTTCCAATTTCAAGCTATGAAGGAAAAGTGAAGACACATTTACTTTTCATATTTCATGACAGTTGGCTGAGACGGCCAAAACATGCGCTCGTGGAAACTTTTTTCAAAATCCACTTTGGGCTTGTAAGATGTTGTAAAGTGACTTTCTGTCACAATGCAGTACATGCACCTCAACACCCAACTTCATGAACACCACATCAGAGTGAATGATGCGACTGAACCGCGTGCGCTGGAGCCACCAGTGAGCGGCCAGTAGCTCATTGAGGCCCTTTGTGTTGTATGCGCTTGGTTTCAAGCTTCTAAGAACTTCCAATTTCAAGCTATGAAGGAAAAGTGAAGACACGTTTACTTTTCATATTTCATGACAGTTGGCTGAGACGGCCAAAACATGCGCTCGTGGAAACTTTTTTCAAAATCCACTTTGGGCTTGTAAGCTGTTGTAAAGTGACTTTCTGTCACAATGCAGTACATGCACCTCAACACCCAACTTCATGAACACCACATCAGAGTGAATGATGCGACTGAACCGCGTGCGCTGGAGCCACCAGTGAGCGGCCAGTAGCTCATTGAGGCCCTTTGTGTTGTATGCGCTTGGTTTCAAGCTTCTAAGACCTTCCAATTTCAAGCTATGAAGGAAAAGTGAAGACACGTTTACTTTTCATATTTCATGACAGTTGGCTGAGACGGCCAAAACATGCGCTCGTGGAAACTTTTTTCAAAATCCACTTTGGGCTTGTAAGATGTTGTAAAGTGACTTTCTGTCACAATGCAGTACATGCACCTCAACACCCAACTTCATGAACACCACATCAGAGTGAATGATGCGACTGAACCGCGTGCGCTGGAGCCACCAGTGAGCGGCCAGTAGCTCATTGAGGCCCTTTGTGTTGTATGCGCTTGGTTTCAAGCTTCTAAGACCTTCCAATTTCAAGCTATGAAGGAAAAGTGAAGACACGTTTACTTTTCATATTTCATGACAGTTGGCTGAGACGGCCAAAACATGCGCTCGTGGAAACTTTTTTCAAAATCCACTTTGGGCTTGTAAGATGTTGTAAAGTGACTTTCTGTCACAATGCAGTACATGCACCTCAACACCCAACTTCATGAACACCACATCAGAGTGAATGATGCGACTGAACCGCGTGCGCTGGAGCCACCAGTGAGCGGCCAGTAGCTCATTGAGGCCCTTTGTGTTGTATGCGCTTGGTTTCAAGCTTCTAAGACCTTCCAATTTCAAGCTATGAAGGAAAAGTGAAGACACGTTTACTTTTCATATTTCATGACAGTTGGCTGAGACGGCCAAAACATGCGCTCGTGGAAACTTTTTTCAAAATCCACTTTGGGCTTGTAAGATGTTGTAAAGTGACTTTCTGTCACAATGCAGTACATGCACCTCAACACCCAACTTCATGAACACCACATCAGAGTGAATGATGCGACTGAACCGCGTGCGCTGGAGCCACCAGTGAGCGGCCAGTAGCTCATTGAGGCCCTTTGTGCTGTATGCGCTTGGTTTCAAGCTTCTAAGACCTTCCAATTTCAAGCTATGAAGGAAAAGTGAAGACACATTTACTTTTCATATTTCATGACAGTTGGCTGAGACGGCCAAAACATGCGCTCGTGGAAACTTTTTTCAAAATCCACTTTGGGCTTGTAAGATGTTGTAAAGTGACTTTCTGTCACAATGCAGTACATGCACCTCAACACCCAACTTCATGAACACCACATCAGAGTGAATGATGCGACTGAACCGCGTGCGCTGGAGCCACCAGTGAGCGGCCAGTAGCTCATTGAGGCCCTTTGTGTTGTATGCGCTTGGTTTCAAGCTTCTAAGAACTTCCAATTTCAAGCTATGAAGGAAAAGTGAAGACACGTTTACTTTTCATATTTCATGACAGTTGGCTGAGACGGCCAAAACATGCGCTCGTGGAAACTTTTTTCAAAATCCACTTTGGGCTTGTAAGATGTTGTAAAGTGACTTTCTGTCACAATGCAGTACATGCACCTCAACACCCAACTTCATGAACACCACATCAGAGTGAATGATGCGACTGAACCGCGTGCGCTGGAGCCACCAGTGAGCGGCCAGTAGCTCATTGAGGCCCTTTGTGTTGTATGCGCTTGGTTTCAAGCTTCTAAGACCTTCCAATTTCAAGCTATGAAGGAAAAGTGAAGACACGTTTACTTTTCATATTTCATGACAGTTGGCTGAGACGGCCAAAACATGCGCTCGTGGAAACTTTTTTCAAAATCCACTTTGGGCTTGTAAGCTGTTGTAAAGTGACTTTCTGTCACAATGCAGTACATGCACCTCAACACCCAACTTCATGAACACCACATCAGAGTGAATGATGCGACTGAACCGCGTGCGCTGGAGCCACCAGTGAGCGGCCAGTAGCTCATTGAGGCCCTTTGTGTTGTATGCGCTTGGTTTCAAGCTTCTAAGACCTTCCAATTTCAAGCTATGAAGGAAAAGTGAAGACACGTTTACTTTTCATATTTCATGACAGTTGGCTGAGACGGCCAAAACATGCGCTCGTGGAAACTTTTTTCAAAATCCACTTTGGGCTTGTAAGCTGTTGTAAAGTGACTTTCTGTCACAATGCAGTACATGCACCTCAACACCCAACTTCATGAACACCACATCAGAGTGAATGATGCGACTGAACCGCGTGCGCTGGAGCCACCAGTGAGCGGCCAGTAGCTCATTGAGGCCCTTTGTGTTGTATGCGCTTGGTTTCAAGCTTCTAATACCTTCCAATTTCAAGCTATGAAGGAAAAGTGAAGACACGTTTACTTTTCATATTTCATGACAGTTGGCTGAGACGGCCAAAACATGCGCTCGTGGAAACTTTTTTCAAAATCCACTTTGGGCTTGTAAGATGTTGTAAAGTGACTTTCTGTCACAATGCAGTACATGCACCTCAACACCCAACTTCATGAACACCACATCAGAGTGAATGATGCGACTGAACCGCGTGCGCTGGAGCCACCAGTGAGCGGCCAGTAGCTCATTGAGGCCCTTTGTGTTGTATGCGCTTGGTTTCAAGCTTCTAAGACCTTCCAATTTCAAGCTATGAAGGAAAAGTGAAGACACGTTTACTTTTCATATTTCATGACAGTTGGCTGAGACGGCCAAAACATGCGCTCGTGGAAACTTTTTTCAAAATCCACTTTGGGCTTGTAAGCTGTTGTAAAGTGACTTTCTGTCACAATGCAGTACATGCACCTCAACACCCAACTTCATGAACACCACATCAGAGTGAATGATGCGACTGAACCGCGTGCGCTGGAGCCACCAGTGAGCGGCCAGTAGCTCATTGAGGCCCTTTGTGTTGTATGCGCTTGGTTTCAAGCTTCTAAGACCTTCCAATTTCAAGCTATGAAGGAAAAGTGAAGACACGTTTACTTTTCATATTTCATGACAGTTGGCTGAGACGGCCAAAACATGCGCTCGTGGAAACTTTTTTCAAAATCCACTTTGGGCTTGTAAGCTGTTGTAAAGTGACTTTCTGTCACAATGCAGTACATGCACCTCAACACCCAACTTCATGAACACCACATCAGAGTGAATGATGCGACTGAACCGCGTGCGCTGGAGCCACCAGTGAGCGGCCAGTAGCTCATTGAGGCCCTTTGTGTTGTATGCGCTTGGTTTCAAGCTTCTAAGACCTTCCAATTTCAAGCTATGAAGGAAAAGTGAAGACACGTTTACTTTTCATATTTCATGACAGTTGGCTGAGACGGCCAAAACATGCGCTCGTGGAAACTTTTTTCAAAATCCACTTTGGGCTTGTAAGCTGTTGTAAAGTGACTTTCTGTCACAATGCAGTACATGCACCTCAACACCCAACTTCATGAACACCACATCAGAGTGAATGATGCGACTGAACCGCGTGCGCTGGAGCCACCAGTGAGCGGCCAGTAGCTCATTGAGGCCCTTTGTGTTGTATGCGCTTGGTTTCAAGCTTCTAAGACCTTCCAATTTCAAGCTATGAAGGAAAAGTGAAGACACGTTTACTTTTCATATTTCATGACAGTTGGCTGAGACGGCCAAAACATGCGCTCGTGGAAACTTTTTTCAAAATCCACTTTGGGCTTGTAAGATGTTGTAAAGTGACTTTCTGTCACAATGCAGTACATGCACCTCAACACCCAACTTCATGAACACCACATCAGAGTGAATGATGCGACTGAACCGCGTGCGCTGGAGCCACCAGTGAGCGGCCAGTAGCTCATTGAGGCCCTTTGTGTTGTATGCGCTTGGTTTCAAGCTTCTAAGACCTTCCAATTTCAAGCTATGAAGGAAAAGTGAAGACACGTTTACTTTTCATATTTCATGACAGTTGGCTGAGACGGCCAAAACATGCGCTCGTGGAAACTTTTTTCAAAATCCACTTTGGGCTTGTAAGATGTTGTAAAGTGACTTTCTGTCACAATGCAGTACATGCACCTCAACACCCAACTTCATGAACACCACATCAGAGTGAATGATGCGACTGAACCGCGTGCGCTGGAGCCACCAGTGAGCGGCCAGTAGCTCATTGAGGCCCTTTGTGTTGTATGCGCTTGGTTTCAAGCTTCTAAGACCTTCCAATTTCAAGCTATGAAGGAAAAGTGAAGACACGTTTACTTTTCATATTTCATGACAGTTGGCTGAGACGGCCAAAACATGCGCTCGTGGAAACTTTTTTCAAAATCCACTTTGGGCTTGTAAGATGTTGTAAAGTGACTTTCTGTCACAATGCAGTACATGCACCTCAACACCCAACTTCATGAACACCACATCAGAGTGAATGATGCGACTGAACCGCGTGCGCTGGAGCCACCAGTGAGCGGCCAGTAGCTCATTGAGGCCCTTTGTGTTGTATGCGCTTGGTTTCAAGCTTCTAAGACCTTCCAATTTCAAGCTATGAAGGAAAAGTGAAGACACGTTTACTTTTCATATTTCATGACAGTTGGCTGAGACGGCCAAAACATGCGCTCGTGGAAACTTTTTTCAAAATCCACTTTGGGCTTGTAAGCTGTTGTAAAGTGACTTTCTGTCACAATGCAGTACATGCACCTCAACACCCAACTTCATGAACACCACATCAGAGTGAATGATGCGACTGAACCGCGTGCGCTGGAGCCACCAGTGAGCGGCCAGTAGCTCATTGAGGCCCTTTGTGTTGTATGCGCTTGGTTTCAAGCTTCTAAGACCTTCCAATTTCAAGCTATGAAGGAAAAGTGAAGACACGTTTACTTTTCATATTTCATGACAGTTGGCTGAGACGGCCAAAACATGCGCTCGTGGAAACTTTTTTCAAAATCCACTTTGGGCTTGTAAGCTGTTGTAAAGTGACTTTCTGTCACAATGCAGTACATGCACCTCAACACCCAACTTCATGAACACCACATCAGAGTGAATGATGCGACTGAACCGCGTGCGCTGGAGCCACCAGTGAGCGGCCAGTAGCTCATTGAGGCCCTATGTGTTGTATGCGCTTGGTTTCAAGCTTCTAAGACCTTCCAATTTCAAGCTATGAAGGAAAAGTGAAGACACGTTTACTTTTCATATTTCATGACAGTTGGCTGAGACGGCCAAAACATGCGCTCGTGGAAACTTTTTTCAAAATCCACTTTGGGCTTGTAAGCTGTTGTAAAGTGACTTTCTGTCACAATGCAGTACATGCACCTCAACACCCAACTTCATGAACACCACATCAGAGTGAATGATGCGACTGAACCGCGTGCGCTGGAGCCACCAGTGAGCGGCCAGTAGCTCATTGAGGCCCTTTGTGTTGTATGCGCTTGGTTTCAAGCTTCTAAGACCTTCCAATTTCAAGCTATGAAGGAAAAGTGAAGACACGTTTACTTTTCATATTTCATGACAGTTGGCTGAGACGGCCAAAACATGCGCTCGTGGAAACTTTTTTCAAAATCCACTTTGGGCTTGTAAGCTGTTGTAAAGTGACTTTCTGTCACAATGCAGTACATGCACCTCAACACCCAACTTCATGAACACCACATCAGAGTGAATGATGCGACTGAACCGCGTGCGCTGGAGCCACCAGTGAGCGGCCAGTAGCTCATTGAGGCCCTATGTGTTGTATGCGCTTGGTTTCAAGCTTCTAAGACCTTCCAATTTCAAGCTATGAAGGAAAAGTGAAGACACGTTTACTTTTCATATTTCATGACAGTTGGCTGAGACGGCCAAAACATGCGCTCGTGGAAACTTTTTTCAAAATCCACTTTGGGCTTGTAAGCTGTTGTAAAGTGACTTTCTGTCACAATGCAGTACATGCACCTCAACACCCAACTTCATGAACACCACATCAGAGTGAATGATGCGACTGAACCGCGTGCGCTGGAGCCACCAGTGAGCGGCCAGTAGCTCATTGAGGCCCTTTGTGTTGTATGCGCTTGGTTTCAAGCTTCTAAGACCTTCCAATTTCAAGCTATGAAGGAAAAGTGAAGACACGTTTACTTTTCATATTTCATGACAGTTGGCTGAGACGGCCAAAACATGCGCTCGTGGAAACTTTTTTCAAAATCCACTTTGGGCTTGTAAGATGTTGTAAAGTGACTTTCTGTCACAATGCAGTACATGCACCTCAACACCCAACTTCATGAACACCACATCAGAGTGAATGATGCGACTGAACCGCGTGCGCTGGAGCCACCAGTGAGCGGCCAGTAGCTCATTGAGGCCCTTTGTGTTGTATGCGCTTGGTTTCAAGCTTCTAAGACCTTCCAATTTCAAGCTATGAAGGAAAAGTGAAGACACGTTTACTTTTCATATTTCATGACAGTTGGCTGAGACGGCCAAAACATGCGCTCGTGGAAACTTTTTTCAAAATCCACTTTGGGCTTGTAAGATGTTGTAAAGTGACTTTCTGTCACAATGCAGTACATGCACCTCAACACCCAACTTCATGAACACCACATCAGAGTGAATGATGCGACTGAACCGCGTGCGCTGGAGCCACCAGTGAGCGGCCAGTAGCTCATTGAGGCCCTTTGTGTTGTATGCGCTTGGTTTCAAGCTTCTAAGACCTTCCAATTTCAAGCTATGAAGGAAACGTGAAGACACGTTTACTTTTCATATTTCATGACAGTTGGCTGAGACGGCCAAAACATGCGCTCGTGGAAACTTTTTTCAAAATCCACTTTGGGCTTGTAAGATGTTGTAAAGTGACTTTCTGTCACAATGCAGTACATGCACCTCAACACCCAACTTCATGAACACCACATCAGAGTGAATGATGCGACTGAACCGCGTGCGCTGGAGCCACCAGTGAGCGGCCAGTAGCTCATTGAGGCCCTTTGTGTTGTATGCGCTTGGTTTCAAGCTTCTAAGACCTTCCAATTTCAAGCTATGAAGGAAAAGTGAAGACACGTTTACTTTTCATATTTCATGACAGTTGGCTGAGACGGCCAAAACATGCGCTCGTGGAAACTTTTTTCAAAATCCACTTTGGGCTTGTAAGCTGTTGTAAAGTGACTTTCTGTCACAATGCAGTACATGCACCTCAACACCCAACTTCATGAACACCACATCAGAGTGAATGATGCGACTGAACCGCGTGCGCTGGAGCCACCAGTGAGCGGCCAGTAGCTCATTGAGGCCCTTTGTGTTGTATGCGCTTGGTTTCAAGCTTCTAAGACCTTCCAATTTCAAGCTATGAAGGAAAAGTGAAGACACGTTTACTTTTCATATTTCATGACAGTTGGCTGAGACGGCCAAAACATGCGCTCGTGGAAACTTTTTTCAAAATCCACTTTGGGCTTGTAAGCTGTTGTAAAGTGACTTTCTGTCACAATGCAGTACATGCACCTCAACACCCAACTTCATGAACACCACATCAGAGTGAATGATGCGACTGAACCGCGTGCGCTGGAGCCACCAGTGAGCGGCCAGTAGCTCATTGAGGCCCTTTGTGTTGTATGCGCTTGGTTTCAAGCTTCTAAGACCTTCCAATTTCAAGCTATGAAGGAAACGTGAAGACACGTTTACTTTTCATATTTCATGACAGTTGGCTGAGACGGCCAAAACATGCGCTCGTGGAAACTTTTTTCAAAATCCACTTTGGGCTTGTAAGATGTTGTAAAGTGACTTTCTGTCACAATGCAGTACATGCACCTCAACACCCAACTTCATGAACACCACATCAGAGTGAATGATGCGACTGAACCGCGTGCGCTGGAGCCACCAGTGAGCGGCCAGTAGCTCATTGAGGCCCTTTGTGTTGTATGCGCTTGGTTTCAAGCTTCTAAGACCTTCCAATTTCAAGCTATGAAGGAAAAGTGAAGACACGTTTACTTTTCATATTTCATGACAGTTGGCTGAGACGGCCAAAACATGCGCTCGTGGAAACTTTTTTCAAAATCCACTTTGGGCTTGTAAGCTGTTGTAAAGTGACTTTCTGTCACAATGCAGTACATGCACCTCAACACCCAACTTCATGAACACCACATCAGAGTGAATGATGCGACTGAACCGCGTGCGCTGGAGCCACCAGTGAGCGGCCAGTAGCTCATTGAGGCCCTTTGTGTTGTATGCGCTTGGTTTCAAGCTTCTAAGACCTTCCAATTTCAAGCTATGAAGGAAAAGTGAAGACACGTTTACTTTTCATATTTCATGACAGTTGGCTGAGACGGCCAAAACATGCGCTCGTGGAAACTTTTTTCAAAATCCACTTTGGGCTTGTAAGCTGTTGTAAAGTGACTTTCTGTCACAATGCAGTACATGCACCTCAACACCCAACTTCATGAACACCACATCAGAGTGAATGATGCGACTGAACCGCGTGCGCTGGAGCCACCAGTGAGCGGCCAGTAGCTCATTGAGGCCCTTTGTGTTGTATGCGCTTGGTTTCAAGCTTCTAAGACCTTCCAATTTCAAGCTATGAAGGAAAAGTGAAGACACGTTTACTTTTCATATTTCATGACAGTTGGCTGAGACGGCCAAAACATGCGCTCGTGGAAACTTTTTTCAAAATCCACTTTGGGCTTGTAAGATGTTGTAAAGTGACTTTCTGTCACAATGCAGTACATGCACCTCAACACCCAACTTCATGAACACCACATCAGAGTGAATGATGCGACTGAACCGCGTGCGCTGGAGCCACCAGTGAGCGGCCAGTAGCTCATTGAGGCCCTTTGTGTTGTATGCGCTTGGTTTCAAGCTTCTAAGACCTTCCAATTTCAAGCTATGAAGGAAAAGTGAAGACACGTTTACTTTTCATATTTCATGACAGTTGGCTGAGACGGCCAAAACATGCGCTCGTGGAAACTTTTTTCAAAATCCACTTTGGGCTTGTAAGCTGTTGTAAAGTGACTTTCTGTCACAATGCAGTACATGCACCTCAACACCCAACTTCATGAACACCACATCAGAGTGAATGATGCGACTGAACCGCGTGCGCTGGAGCCACCAGTGAGCGGCCAGTAGCTCATTGAGGCCCTTTGTGTTGTATGCGCTTGGTTTCAAGCTTCTAAGACCTTCCAATTTCAAGCTATGAAGGAAAAGTGAAGACACGTTTACTTTTCATATTTCATGACAGTTGGCTGAGACGGCCAAAACATGCGCTCGTGGAAACTTTTTTCAAAATCCACTTTGGGCTTGTAAGCTGTTGTAAAGTGACTTTCTGTCACAATGCAGTACATGCACCTCAACACCCAACTTCATGAACACCACATCAGAGTGAATGATGCGACTGAACCGCGTGCGCTGGAGCCACCAGTGAGCGGCCAGTAGCTCATTGAGGCCCTATGTGTTGTATGCGCTTGGTTTCAAGCTTCTAAGACCTTCCAATTTCAAGCTATGAAGGAAAAGTGAAGACACGTTTACTTTTCATATTTCATGACAGTTGGCTGAGACGGCCAAAACATGCGCTCGTGGAAACTTTTTTCAAAATCCACTTTGGGCTTGTAAGCTGTTGTAAAGTGACTTTCTGTCACAATGCAGTACATGCACCTCAACACCCAACTTCATGAACACCACATCAGAGTGAATGATGCGACTGAACCGCGTGCGCTGGAGCCACCAGTGAGCGGCCAGTAGCTCATTGAGGCCCTTTGTGTTGTATGCGCTTGGTTTCAAGCTTCTAAGACCTTCCAATTTCAAGCTATGAAGGAAAAGTGAAGACACGTTTACTTTTCATATTTCATGACAGTTGGCTGAGACGGCCAAAACATGCGCTCGTGGAAACTTTTTTCAAAATCCACTTTGGGCTTGTAAGCTGTTGTAAAGTGACTTTCTGTCACAATGCAGTACATGCACCTCAACACCCAACTTCATGAACACCACATCAGAGTGAATGATGCGACTGAACCGCGTGCGCTGGAGCCACCAGTGAGCGGCCAGTAGCTCATTGAGGCCCTATGTGTTGTATGCGCTTGGTTTCAAGCTTCTAAGACCTTCCAATTTCAAGCTATGAAGGAAAAGTGAAGACACGTTTACTTTTCATATTTCATGACAGTTGGCTGAGACGGCCAAAACATGCGCTCGTGGAAACTTTTTTCAAAATCCACTTTGGGCTTGTAAGCTGTTGTAAAGTGACTTTCTGTCACAATGCAGTACATGCACCTCAACACCCAACTTCATGAACACCACATCAGAGTGAATGATGCGACTGAACCGCGTGCGCTGGAGCCACCAGTGAGCGGCCAGTAGCTCATTGAGGCCCTTTGTGTTGTATGCGCTTGGTTTCAAGCTTCTAAGACCTTCCAATTTCAAGCTATGAAGGAAAAGTGAAGACACGTTTACTTTTCATATTTCATGACAGTTGGCTGAGACGGCCAAAACATGCGCTCGTGGAAACTTTTTTCAAAATCCACTTTGGGCTTGTAAGATGTTGTAAAGTGACTTTCTGTCACAATGCAGTACATGCACCTCAACACCCAACTTCATGAACACCACATCAGAGTGAATGATGCGACTGAACCGCGTGCGCTGGAGCCACCAGTGAGCGGCCAGTAGCTCATTGAGGCCCTTTGTGTTGTATGCGCTTGGTTTCAAGCTTCTAAGACCTTCCAATTTCAAGCTATGAAGGAAAAGTGAAGACACGTTTACTTTTCATATTTCATGACAGTTGGCTGAGACGGCCAAAACATGCGCTCGTGGAAACTTTTTTCAAAATCCACTTTGGGCTTGTAAGATGTTGTAAAGTGACTTTCTGTCACAATGCAGTACATGCACCTCAACACCCAACTTCATGAACACCACATCAGAGTGAATGATGCGACTGAACCGCGTGCGCTGGAGCCACCAGTGAGCGGCCAGTAGCTCATTGAGGCCCTTTGTGTTGTATGCGCTTGGTTTCAAGCTTCTAAGACCTTCCAATTTCAAGCTATGAAGGAAACGTGAAGACACGTTTACTTTTCATATTTCATGACAGTTGGCTGAGACGGCCAAAACATGCGCTCGTGGAAACTTTTTTCAAAATCCACTTTGGGCTTGTAAGATGTTGTAAAGTGACTTTCTGTCACAATGCAGTACATGCACCTCAACACCCAACTTCATGAACACCACATCAGAGTGAATGATGCGACTGAACCGCGTGCGCTGGAGCCACCAGTGAGCGGCCAGTAGCTCATTGAGGCCCTTTGTGTTGTATGCGCTTGGTTTCAAGCTTCTAAGACCTTCCAATTTCAAGCTATGAAGGAAAAGTGAAGACACGTTTACTTTTCATATTTCATGACAGTTGGCTGAGACGGCCAAAACATGCGCTCGTGGAAACTTTTTTCAAAATCCACTTTGGGCTTGTAAGCTGTTGTAAAGTGACTTTCTGTCACAATGCAGTACATGCACCTCAACACCCAACTTCATGAACACCACATCAGAGTGAATGATGCGACTGAACCGCGTGCGCTGGAGCCACCAGTGAGCGGCCAGTAGCTCATTGAGGCCCTTTGTGTTGTATGCGCTTGGTTTCAAGCTTCTAAGACCTTCCAATTTCAAGCTATGAAGGAAAAGTGAAGACACGTTTACTTTTCATATTTCATGACAGTTGGCTGAGACGGCCAAAACATGCGCTCGTGGAAACTTTTTTCAAAATCCACTTTGGGCTTGTAAGCTGTTGTAAAGTGACTTTCTGTCACAATGCAGTACATGCACCTCAACACCCAACTTCATGAACACCACATCAGAGTGAATGATGCGACTGAACCGCGTGCGCTGGAGCCACCAGTGAGCGGCCAGTAGCTCATTGAGGCCCTTTGTGTTGTATGCGCTTGGTTTCAAGCTTCTAAGACCTTCCAATTTCAAGCTATGAAGGAAACGTGAAGACACGTTTACTTTTCATATTTCATGACAGTTGGCTGAGACGGCCAAAACATGCGCTCGTGGAAACTTTTTTCAAAATCCACTTTGGGCTTGTAAGATGTTGTAAAGTGACTTTCTGTCACAATGCAGTACATGCACCTCAACACCCAACTTCATGAACACCACATCAGAGTGAATGATGCGACTGAACCGCGTGCGCTGGAGCCACCAGTGAGCGGCCAGTAGCTCATTGAGGCCCTTTGTGTTGTATGCGCTTGGTTTCAAGCTTCTAAGACCTTCCAATTTCAAGCTATGAAGGAAAAGTGAAGACACGTTTACTTTTCATATTTCATGACAGTTGGCTGAGACGGCCAAAACATGCGCTCGTGGAAACTTTTTTCAAAATCCACTTTGGGCTTGTAAGCTGTTGTAAAGTGACTTTCTGTCACAATGCAGTACATGCACCTCAACACCCAACTTCATGAACACCACATCAGAGTGAATGATGCGACTGAACCGCGTGCGCTGGAGCCACCAGTGAGCGGCCAGTAGCTCATTGAGGCCCTTTGTGTTGTATGCGCTTGGTTTCAAGCTTCTAAGACCTTCCAATTTCAAGCTATGAAGGAAAAGTGAAGACACGTTTACTTTTCATATTTCATGACAGTTGGCTGAGACGGCCAAAACATGCGCTCGTGGAAACTTTTTTCAAAATCCACTTTGGGCTTGTAAGCTGTTGTAAAGTGACTTTCTGTCACAATGCAGTACATGCACCTCAACACCCAACTTCATGAACACCACATCAGAGTGAATGATGCGACTGAACCGCGTGCGCTGGAGCCACCAGTGAGCGGCCAGTAGCTCATTGAGGCCCTTTGTGTTGTATGCGCTTGGTTTCAAGCTTCTAAGACCTTCCAATTTCAAGCTATGAAGGAAAAGTGAAGACACGTTTACTTTTCATATTTCATGACAGTTGGCTGAGACGGCCAAAACATGCGCTCGTGGAAACTTTTTTCAAAATCCACTTTGGGCTTGTAAGATGTTGTAAAGTGACTTTCTGTCACAATGCAGTACATGCACCTCAACACCCAACTTCATGAACACCACATCAGAGTGAATGATGCGACTGAACCGCGTGCGCTGGAGCCACCAGTGAGCGGCCAGTAGCTCATTGAGGCCCTTTGTGTTGTATGCGCTTGGTTTCAAGCTTCTAAGACCTTCCAATTTCAAGCTATGAAGGAAAAGTGAAGACACGTTTACTTTTCATATTTCATGACAGTTGGCTGAGACGGCCAAAACATGCGCTCGTGGAAACTTTTTTCAAAATCCACTTTGGGCTTGTAAGATGTTGTAAAGTGACTTTCTGTCACAATGCAGTACATGCACCTCAACACCCAACTTCATGAACACCACATCAGAGTGAATGATGCGACTGAACCGCGTGCGCTGGAGCCACCAGTGAGCGGCCAGTAGCTCATTGAGGCCCTTTGTGTTGTATGCGCTTGGTTTCAAGCTTCTAAGACCTTCCAATTTCAAGCTATGAAGGAAAAGTGAAGACACGTTTACTTTTCATATTTCATGACAGTTGGCTGAGACGGCCAAAACATGCGCTCGTGGAAACTTTTTTCAAAATCCACTTTGGGCTTGTAAGCTGTTGTAAAGTGACTTTCTGTCACAATGCAGTACATGCACCTCAACACCCAACTTCATGAACACCACATCAGAGTGAATGATGCGACTGAACCGCGTGCGCTGGAGCCACCAGTGAGCGGCCAGTAGCTCATTGAGGCCCTTTGTGTTGTATGCGCTTGGTTTCAAGCTTCTAAGACCTTCCAATTTCAAGCTATGAAGGAAAAGTGAAGACACGTTTACTTTTCATATTTCATGACAGTTGGCTGAGACGGCCAAAACATGCGCTCGTGGAAACTTTTTTCAAAATCCACTTTGGGCTTGTAAGCTGTTGTAAAGTGACTTTCTGTCACAATGCAGTACATGCACCTCAACACCCAACTTCATGAACACCACATCAGAGTGAATGATGCGACTGAACCGCGTGCGCTGGAGCCACCAGTGAGCGGCCAGTAGCTCATTGAGGCCCTATGTGTTGTATGCGCTTGGTTTCAAGCTTCTAAGACCTTCCAATTTCAAGCTATGAAGGAAAAGTGAAGACACGTTTACTTTTCATATTTCATGACAGTTGGCTGAGACGGCCAAAACATGCGCTCGTGGAAACTTTTTTCAAAATCCACTTTGGGCTTGTAAGCTGTTGTAAAGTGACTTTCTGTCACAATGCAGTACATGCACCTCAACACCCAACTTCATGAACACCACATCAGAGTGAATGATGCGACTGAACCGCGTGCGCTGGAGCCACCAGTGAGCGGCCAGTAGCTCATTGAGGCCCTTTGTGTTGTATGCGCTTGGTTTCAAGCTTCTAAGACCTTCCAATTTCAAGCTATGAAGGAAAAGTGAAGACACGTTTACTTTTCATATTTCATGACAGTTGGCTGAGACGGCCAAAACATGCGCTCGTGGAAACTTTTTTCAAAATCCACTTTGGGCTTGTAAGATGTTGTAAAGTGACTTTCTGTCACAATGCAGTACATGCACCTCAACACCCAACTTCATGAACACCACATCAGAGTGAATGATGCGACTGAACCGCGTGCGCTGGAGCCACCAGTGAGCGGCCAGTAGCTCATTGAGGCCCTTTGTGTTGTATGCGCTTGGTTTCAAGCTTCTAAGACCTTCCAATTTCAAGCTATGAAGGAAAAGTGAAGACACGTTTACTTTTCATATTTCATGACAGTTGGCTGAGACGGCCAAAACATGCGCTCGTGGAAACTTTTTTCAAAATCCACTTTGGGCTTGTAAGATGTTGTAAAGTGACTTTCTGTCACAATGCAGTACATGCACCTCAACACCCAACTTCATGAACACCACATCAGAGTGAATGATGCGACTGAACCGCGTGCGCTGGAGCCACCAGTGAGCGGCCAGTAGCTCATTGAGGCCCTTTGTGTTGTATGCGCTTGGTTTCAAGCTTCTAAGACCTTCCAATTTCAAGCTATGAAGGAAACGTGAAGACACGTTTACTTTTCATATTTCATGACAGTTGGCTGAGACGGCCAAAACATGCGCTCGTGGAAACTTTTTTCAAAATCCACTTTGGGCTTGTAAGATGTTGTAAAGTGACTTTCTGTCACAATGCAGTACATGCACCTCAACACCCAACTTCATGAACACCACATCAGAGTGAATGATGCGACTGAACCGCGTGCGCTGGAGCCACCAGTGAGCGGCCAGTAGCTCATTGAGGCCCTTTGTGTTGTATGCGCTTGGTTTCAAGCTTCTAAGACCTTCCAATTTCAAGCTATGAAGGAAAAGTGAAGACACGTTTACTTTTCATATTTCATGACAGTTGGCTGAGACGGCCAAAACATGCGCTCGTGGAAACTTTTTTCAAAATCCACTTTGGGCTTGTAAGCTGTTGTAAAGTGACTTTCTGTCACAATGCAGTACATGCACCTCAACACCCAACTTCATGAACACCACATCAGAGTGAATGATGCGACTGAACCGCGTGCGCTGGAGCCACCAGTGAGCGGCCAGTAGCTCATTGAGGCCCTTTGTGTTGTATGCGCTTGGTTTCAAGCTTCTAAGACCTTCCAATTTCAAGCTATGAAGGAAAAGTGAAGACACGTTTACTTTTCATATTTCATGACAGTTGGCTGAGACGGCCAAAACATGCGCTCGTGGAAACTTTTTTCAAAATCCACTTTGGGCTTGTAAGCTGTTGTAAAGTGACTTTCTGTCACAATGCAGTACATGCACCTCAACACCCAACTTCATGAACACCACATCAGAGTGAATGATGCGACAGAACCGCGTGCGCTGGAGCCACCAGTGAGCGGCCAGTAGCTCATTGAGGCCCTTTGTGTTGTATGCGCTTGGTTTCAAGCTTCTAAGACCTTCCAATTTCAAGCTATGAAGGAAAAGTGAAGACACGTTTACTTTTCATATTTCATGACAGTTGGCTGAGACGGCCAAAACATGCGCTCGTGGAAACTTTTTTCAAAATCCACTTTGGGCTTGTAAGCTGTTGTAAAGTGACTTTCTGTCACAATGCAGTACATGCACCTCAACACCCAACTTCATGAACACCACATCAGAGTGAATGATGCGACTGAACCGCGTGCGCTGGAGCCACCAGTGAGCGGCCAGTAGCTCATTGAGGCCCTTTGTGTTGTATGCGCTTGGTTTCAAGCTTCTAAGACCTTCCAATTTCAAGCTATGAAGGAAAAGTGAAGACACGTTTACTTTTCATATTTCATGACAGTTGGCTGAGACGGCCAAAACATGCGCTCGTGGAAACTTTTTTCAAAATCCACTTTGGGCTTGTAAGATGTTGTAAAGTGACTTTCTGTCACAATGCAGTACATGCACCTCAACACCCAACTTCATGAACACCACATCAGAGTGAATGATGCGACTGAACCGCGTGCGCTGGAGCCACCAGTGAGCGGCCAGTAGCTCATTGAGGCCCTTTGTGTTGTATGCGCTTGGTTTCAAGCTTCTAAGACCTTCCAATTTCAAGCTATGAAGGAAACGTGAAGACACGTTTACTTTTCATATTTCATGACAGTTATTTCATGACAGTTGGCTGAGACGGCCATAGCTCGTGGAAACTTTTTTCAAAATCCACTTTGGGCTTGTAAGATGTTGTAAAGTGACTTTCTGTCACAATGCAGTACATGCACCTCAACACCCAACTTCATGAACACCACATCAGAGTGAATGATGCGACTGAACCGCGTGCGCTGGAGCCACCAGTGAGCGGCCAGTAGCTCATTGAGGCCCTTTGTGTTGTATGCGCTTGGTTTCAAGCTTCTAAGACCTTCCAATTTCAAGCTATGAAGGAAAAGTGAAGACACGTTTACTTTTCATATTTCATGACAGTTGGCTGAGACGGCCAAAACATGCGCTCGTGGAAACTTTTTTCAAAATCCACTTTGGGCTTGTAAGATGTTGTAAAGTGACTTTCTGTCACAATGCAGTACATGCACCTCAACACCCAACTTCATGAACACCACATCAGAGTGAATGATGCGACTGAACCGCGTGCGCTGGAGCCACCAGTGAGCGGCCAGTAGCTCATTGAGGCCCTTTGTGTTGTATGCGCTTGGTTTCAAGCTTCTAAGACCTTCCAATTTCAAGCTATGAAGGAAACGTGAAGACACGTTTACTTTTCATATTTCATGACAGTTGGCTGAGACGGCCAAAACATGCGCTCGTGGAAACTTTTTTCAAAATCCACTTTGGGCTTGTAAGATGTTGTAAAGTGACTTTCTGTCACAATGCAGTACATGCACCTCAACACCCAACTTCATGAACACCACATCAGAGTGAATGATGCGACTGAACCGCGTGCGCTGGAGCCACCAGTGAGCGGCCAGTAGCTCATTGAGGCCCTTTGTGTTGTATGCGCTTGGTTTCAAGCTTCTAAGACCTTCCAATTTCAAGCTATGAAGGAAAAGTGAAGACACGTTTACTTTTCATATTTCATGACAGTTGGCTGAGACGGCCAAAACATGCGCTCGTGGAAACTTTTTTCAAAATCCACTTTGGGCTTGTAAGCTGTTGTAAAGTGACTTTCTGTCACAATGCAGTACATGCACCTCAACACCCAACTTCATGAACACCACATCAGAGTGAATGATGCGACTGAACCGCGTGCGCTGGAGCCACCAGTGAGCGGCCAGTAGCTCATTGAGGCCCTTTGTGTTGTATGCGCTTGGTTTCAAGCTTCTAAGACCTTCCAATTTCAAGCTATGAAGGAAAAGTGAAGACACGTTTACTTTTCATATTTCATGACAGTTGGCTGAGACGGCCAAAACATGCACTCGTGGAAACTTTTTTCAAAATCCACTTTGGGCTTGTAAGATGTTGTAAAGTGACTTTCTGTCACAATGCAGTACATGCACCTCAACACCCAACTTCATGAACACCACATCAGAGTGAATGATGCGACTGAACCGCGTGCGCTGGAGCCACCAGTGAGCGGCCAGTAGCTCATTGAGGCCCTTTGTGTTGTATGCGCTTGGTTTCAAGCTTCTAAGACCTTCCAATTTCAAGCTATGAAGGAAACGTGAAGACACGTTTACTTTTCATATTTCATGACAGTTATTTCATGACAGTTGGCTGAGACGGCCATAGCTCGTGGAAACTTTTTTCAAAATCCACTTTGGGCTTGTAAGATGTTGTAAAGTGACTTTCTGTCACAATGCAGTACATGCACCTCAACACCCAACTTCATGAACACCACATCAGAGTGAATGATGCGACTGAACCGCGTGCGCTGGAGCCACCAGTGAGCGGCCAGTAGCTCATTGAGGCCCTTTGTGTTGTATGCGCTTGGTTTCAAGCTTCTAAGACCTTCCAATTTCAAGCTATGAAGGAAAAGTGAAGACACGTTTACTTTTCATATTTCATGACAGTTGGCTGAGACGGCCAAAACATGCGCTCGTGGAAACTTTTTTCAAAATCCACTTTGGGCTTGTAAGATGTTGTAAAGTGACTTTCTGTCACAATGCAGTACATGCACCTCAACACCCAACTTCATGAACACCACATCAGAGTGAATGATGCGACTGAACCGCGTGCGCTGGAGCCACCAGTGAGCGGCCAGTAGCTCATTGAGGCCCTTTGTGTTGTATGCGCTTGGTTTCAAGCTTCTAAGACCTTCCAATTTCAAGCTATGAAGGAAACGTGAAGACACGTTTACTTTTCATATTTCATGACAGTTGGCTGAGACGGCCAAAACATGCGCTCGTGGAAACTTTTTTCAAAATCCACTTTGGGCTTGTAAGATGTTGTAAAGTGACTTTCTGTCACAATGCAGTACATGCACCTCAACACCCAACTTCATGAACACCACATCAGAGTGAATGATGCGACTGAACCGCGTGCGCTGGAGCCACCAGTGAGCGGCCAGTAGCTCATTGAGGCCCTTTGTGTTGTATGCGCTTGGTTTCAAGCTTCTAAGACCTTCCAATTTCAAGCTATGAAGGAAAAGTGAAGACACGTTTACTTTTCATATTTCATGACAGTTGGCTGAGACGGCCAAAACATGCGCTCGTGGAAACTTTTTTCAAAATCCACTTTGGGCTTGTAAGCTGTTGTAAAGTGACTTTCTGTCACAATGCAGTACATGCACCTCAACACCCAACTTCATGAACACCACATCAGAGTGAATGATGCGACTGAACCGCGTGCGCTGGAGCCACCAGTGAGCGGCCAGTAGCTCATTGAGGCCCTTTGTGTTGTATGCGCTTGGTTTCAAGCTTCTAAGACCTTCCAATTTCAAGCTATGAAGGAAAAGTGAAGACACGTTTACTTTTCATATTTCATGACAGTTGGCTGAGACGGCCAAAACATGCGCTCGTGGAAACTTTTTTCAAAATCCACTTTGGGCTTGTAAGCTGTTGTAAAGTGACTTTCTGTCACAATGCAGTACATGCACCTCAACACCCAACTTCATGAACACCACATCAGAGTGAATGATGCGACTGAACCGCGTGCGCTGGAGCCACCAGTGAGCGGCCAGTAGCTCATTGAGGCCCTTTGTGTTGTATGCGCTTGGTTTCAAGCTTCTAAGACCTTCCAATTTCAAGCTATGAAGGAAAAGTGAAGACACGTTTACTTTTCATATTTCATGACAGTTGGCTGAGACGGCCAAAACATGCGCTCGTGGAAACTTTTTTCAAAATCCACTTTGGGCTTGTAAGCTGTTGTAAAGTGACTTTCTGTCACAATGCAGTACATGCACCTCAACACCCAACTTCATGAACACCACATCAGAGTGAATGATGCGACTGAACCGCGTGCGCTGGAGCCACCAGTGAGCGGCCAGTAGCTCATTGAGGCCCTTTGTGTTGTATGCGCTTGGTTTCAAGCTTCTAAGACCTTCCAATTTCAAGCTATGAAGGAAAAGTGAAGACACGTTTACTTTTCATATTTCATGACAGTTGGCTGAGACGGCCAAAACATGCGCTCGTGGAAACTTTTTTCAAAATCCACTTTGGGCTTGTAAGATGTTGTAAAGTGACTTTCTGTCACAATGCAGTACATGCACCTCAACACCCAACTTCATGAACACCACATCAGAGTGAATGATGCGACTGAACCGCGTGCGCTGGAGCCACCAGTGAGCGGCCAGTAGCTCATTGAGGCCCTTTGTGTTGTATGCGCTTGGTTTCAAGCTTCTAAGACCTTCCAATTTCAAGCTATGAAGGAAACGTGAAGACACGTTTACTTTTCATATTTCATGACAGTTATTTCATGACAGTTGGCTGAGACGGCCATAGCTCGTGGAAACTTTTTTCAAAATCCACTTTGGGCTTGTAAGATGTTGTAAAGTGACTTTCTGTCACAATGCAGTACATGCACCTCAACACCCAACTTCATGAACACCACATCAGAGTGAATGATGCGACTGAACCGCGTGCGCTGGAGCCACCAGTGAGCGGCCAGTAGCTCATTGAGGCCCTTTGTGTTGTATGCGCTTGGTTTCAAGCTTCTAAGACCTTCCAATTTCAAGCTATGAAGGAAAAGTGAAGACACGTTTACTTTTCATATTTCATGACAGTTGGCTGAGACGGCCAAAACATGCGCTCGTGGAAACTTTTTTCAAAATCCACTTTGGGCTTGTAAGATGTTGTAAAGTGACTTTCTGTCACAATGCAGTACATGCACCTCAACACCCAACTTCATGAACACCACATCAGAGTGAATGATGCGACTGAACCGCGTGCGCTGGAGCCACCAGTGAGCGGCCAGTAGCTCATTGAGGCCCTTTGTGTTGTATGCGCTTGGTTTCAAGCTTCTAAGACCTTCCAATTTCAAGCTATGAAGGAAACGTGAAGACACGTTTACTTTTCATATTTCATGACAGTTGGCTGAGACGGCCAAAACATGCGCTCGTGGAAACTTTTTTCAAAATCCACTTTGGGCTTGTAAGATGTTGTAAAGTGACTTTCTGTCACAATGCAGTACATGCACCTCAACACCCAACTTCATGAACACCACATCAGAGTGAATGATGCGACTGAACCGCGTGCGCTGGAGCCACCAGTGAGCGGCCAGTAGCTCATTGAGGCCCTTTGTGTTGTATGCGCTTGGTTTCAAGCTTCTAAGACCTTCCAATTTCAAGCTATGAAGGAAAAGTGAAGACACGTTTACTTTTCATATTTCATGACAGTTGGCTGAGACGGCCAAAACATGCGCTCGTGGAAACTTTTTTCAAAATCCACTTTGGGCTTGTAAGCTGTTGTAAAGTGACTTTCTGTCACAATGCAGTACATGCACCTCAACACCCAACTTCATGAACACCACATCAGAGTGAATGATGCGACTGAACCGCGTGCGCTGGAGCCACCAGTGAGCGGCCAGTAGCTCATTGAGGCCCTTTGTGTTGTATGCGCTTGGTTTCAAGCTTCTAAGACCTTCCAATTTCAAGCTATGAAGGAAAAGTGAAGACACGTTTACTTTTCATATTTCATGACAGTTGGCTGAGACGGCCAAAACATGCACTCGTGGAAACTTTTTTCAAAATCCACTTTGGGCTTGTAAGATGTTGTAAAGTGACTTTCTGTCACAATGCAGTACATGCACCTCAACACCCAACTTCATGAACACCACATCAGAGTGAATGATGCGACTGAACCGCGTGCGCTGGAGCCACCAGTGAGCGGCCAGTAGCTCATTGAGGCCCTTTGTGTTGTATGCGCTTGGTTTCAAGCTTCTAAGACCTTCCAATTTCAAGCTATGAAGGAAACGTGAAGACACGTTTACTTTTCATATTTCATGACAGTTATTTCATGACAGTTGGCTGAGACGGCCATAGCTCGTGGAAACTTTTTTCAAAATCCACTTTGGGCTTGTAAGATGTTGTAAAGTGACTTTCTGTCACAATGCAGTACATGCACCTCAACACCCAACTTCATGAACACCACATCAGAGTGAATGATGCGACTGAACCGCGTGCGCTGGAGCCACCAGTGAGCGGCCAGTAGCTCATTGAGGCCCTTTGTGTTGTATGCGCTTGGTTTCAAGCTTCTAAGACCTTCCAATTTCAAGCTATGAAGGAAAAGTGAAGACACGTTTACTTTTCATATTTCATGACAGTTGGCTGAGACGGCCAAAACATGCGCTCGTGGAAACTTTTTTCAAAATCCACTTTGGGCTTGTAAGCTGTTGTAAAGTGACTTTCTGTCACAATGCAGTACATGCACCTCAACACCCAACTTCATGAACACCACATCAGAGTGAATGATGCGACTGAACCGCGTGCGCTGGAGCCACCAGTGAGCGGCCAGTAGCTCATTGAGGCCCTTTGTGTTGTATGCGCTTGGTTTCAAGCTTCTAAGACCTTCCAATTTCAAGCTATGAAGGAAAAGTGAAGACACGTTTACTTTTCATATTTCATGACAGTTGGCTGAGACGGCCAAAACATGCACTCGTGGAAACTTTTTTCAAAATCCACTTTGGGCTTGTAAGATGTTGTAAAGTGACTTTCTGTCACAATGCAGTACATGCACCTCAACACCCAACTTCATGAACACCACATCAGAGTGAATGATGCGACTGAACCGCGTGCGCTGGAGCCACCAGTGAGCGGCCAGTAGCTCATTGAGGCCCTTTGTGTTGTATGCGCTTGGTTTCAAGCTTCTAAGACCTTCCAATTTCAAGCTATGAAGGAAACGTGAAGACACGTTTACTTTTCATATTTCATGACAGTTATTTCATGACAGTTGGCTGAGACGGCCATAGCTCGTGGAAACTTTTTTCAAAATCCACTTTGGGCTTGTAAGATGTTGTAAAGTGACTTTCTGTCACAATGCAGTACATGCACCTCAACACCCAACTTCATGAACACCACATCAGAGTGAATGATGCGACTGAACCGCGTGCGCTGGAGCCACCAGTGAGCGGCCAGTAGCTCATTGAGGCCCTTTGTGTTGTATGCGCTTGGTTTCAAGCTTCTAAGACCTTCCAATTTCAAGCTATGAAGGAAAAGTGAAGACACGTTTACTTTTCATATTTCATGACAGTTGGCTGAGACGGCCAAAACATGCGCTCGTGGAAACTTTTTTCAAAATCCACTTTGGGCTTGTAAGATGTTGTAAAGTGACTTTCTGTCACAATGCAGTACATGCACCTCAACACCCAACTTCATGAACACCACATCAGAGTGAATGATGCGACTGAACCGCGTGCGCTGGAGCCACCAGTGAGCGGCCAGTAGCTCATTGAGGCCCTTTGTGTTGTATGCGCTTGGTTTCAAGCTTCTAAGACCTTCCAATTTCAAGCTATGAAGGAAAAGTGAAGACACGTTTACTTTTCATATTTCATGACAGTTGGCTGAGACGGCCAAAACATGCGCTCGTGGAAACTTTTTTCAAAATCCACTTTGGGCTTGTAAGCTGTTGTAAAGTGACTTTCTGTCACAATGCAGTACATGCACCTCAACACCCAACTTCATGAACACCACATCAGAGTGAATGATGCGACTGAACCGCGTGCGCTGGAGCCACCAGTGAGCGGCCAGTAGCTCATTGAGGCCCTTTGTGTTGTATGCGCTTGGTTTCAAGCTTCTAAGACCTTCCAATTTCAAGCTATGAAGGAAAAGTGAAGACACGTTTACTTTTCATATTTCATGACAGTTGGCTGAGACGGCCAAAACATGCGCTCGTGGAAACTTTTTTCAAAATCCACTTTGGGCTTGTAAGCTGTTGTAAAGTGACTTTCTGTCACAATGCAGTACATGCACCTCAACACCCAACTTCATGAACACCACATCAGAGTGAATGATGCGACTGAACCGCGTGCGCTGGAGCCACCAGTGAGCGGCCAGTAGCTCATTGAGGCCCTTTGTGTTGTATGCGCTTGGTTTCAAGCTTCTAAGACCTTCCAATTTCAAGCTATGAAGGAAAAGTGAAGACACGTTTACTTTTCATATTTCATGACAGTTGGCTGAGACGGCCAAAACATGCGCTCGTGGAAACTTTTTTCAAAATCCACTTTGGGCTTGTAAGATGTTGTAAAGTGACTTTCTGTCACAATGCAGTACATGCACCTCAACACCCAACTTCATGAACACCACATCAGAGTGAATGATGCGACTGAACCGCGTGCGCTGGAGCCACCAGTGAGCGGCCAGTAGCTCATTGAGGCCCTTTGTGTTGTATGCGCTTGGTTTCAAGCTTCTAAGACCTTCCAATTTCAAGCTATGAAGGAAAAGTGAAGACACGTTTACTTTTCATATTTCATGACAGTTGGCTGAGACGGCCAAAACATGCGCTCGTGGAAACTTTTTTCAAAATCCACTTTGGGCTTGTAAGCTGTTGTAAAGTGACTTTCTGTCACAATGCAGTACATGCACCTCAACACCCAACTTCATGAACACCACATCAGAGTGAATGATGCGACTGAACCGCGTGCGCTGGAGCCACCAGTGAGCGGCCAGTAGCTCATTGAGGCCCTTTGTGTTGTATGCGCTTGGTTTCAAGCTTCTAAGACCTTCCAATTTCAAGCTATGAAGGAAAAGTGAAGACACGTTTACTTTTCATATTTCATGACAGTTGGCTGAGACGGCCAAAACATGCGCTCGTGGAAACTTTTTTCAAAATCCACTTTGGGCTTGTAAGATGTTGTAAAGTGACTTTCTGTCACAATGCAGTACATGCACCTCAACACCCAACTTCATGAACACCACATCAGAGTGAATGATGCGACTGAACCGCGTGCGCTGGAGCCACCAGTGAGCGGCCAGTAGCTCATTGAGGCCCTTTGTGTTGTATGCGCTTGGTTTCAAGCTTCTAAGACCTTCCAATTTCAAGCTATGAAGGAAAAGTGAAGACACGTTTACTTTTCATATTTCATGACAGTTGGCTGAGACGGCCAAAACATGCGCTCGTGGAAACTTTTTTCAAAATCCACTTTGGGCTTGTAAGATGTTGTAAAGTGACTTTCTGTCACAATGCAGTACATGCACCTCAACACCCAACTTCATGAACACCACATCAGAGTGAATGATGCAATGAACCGCGTGCGCTGGAGCCACCAGTGAGCGGCCAGTAGCTCATTGAGGCCCTTTGTGTTGTATGCGCTTGGTTTCAAGCTTCTAAGACCTTCCAATTTCAAGCTATGAAGGAAAAGTGAAGACACGTTTACTTTTCATATTTCATGACAGTTGGCTGAGACGGCCAAAACATGCGCTCGTGGAAACTTTTTTCAAAATCCACTTTGGGCTTGTAAGATGTTGTAAAGTGACTTTCTGTCACAATGCAGTACATGCACCTCAACACCCAACTTCATGAACACCACATCAGAGTGAATGATGC
>NW_026910955.1:0-32983 GCF_963854185.1 Sardina pilchardus
GACTGAGGGAGGCTACTGTTTTTATATGAAGGCAAACTGCATCCGTGCCCTTGTTTCTATTTCTTCAAGAAATAAAGAGCCAGAAAGGAATCTTTCGTGTGTCTTCAGTATCCGCACCAGAACACAACGCAGCGTAGCTGGAATTGACAGCTGTTCCGGCTACATTGGTGCCGTGACCCGGATGGGATCACTTCAGATCATCGCCAGACTGATCGCCGGTGGTTGCTGCAACGAGTAGGAACATCTTACCAACACTGACATATAGCCTACTGTTACGAGACACATTGTGAATATTATGTGTGGTTAATGCCTATATCTCAGTCAGTTTAATTTCATCCTGTGTTTTCTACATTTTGATTTTTTTTTATTCACCTTTTATTGGACTGTTTATAACATTGTTAGTAGCTAAAATGGCAGACGGTAGGGATGTAAACGCGACATCAGGTCATTCGGGTGTTGGTTTGGCAAGCTTAGGATTGGGTAAGCTTTTTGGAGAGATGGAATCAACTCCAATTAGGGGTGCTAATTCAGTAGGCAAGCCTGTATTCTCCTCCACTCGCATACGCACTGATGCACTTCCTCCCACCAGACAACGCATGCCTAGTTTAGAGGACATTTCAGACATAGGGAAGGGTGCTAGTACAGTAGGTCAACCTGCATTCTCTTTCACTCGCATGCACACTGATGAACATTCTCCCGGACAGCCTATCCCTAGTCCACGGGTAAATTCTTCAGATATAGGGAACCTCATAACACAGTTAGCTCAGCAAATTGGGGAGAACATAGCAAGTCAGTTACAAGCATCTGTTGGTAGCCAAAATAGCCAAACCATTCATACACCTACTCTGAACATGGGCCAGGGACATTCTGACTTAAACACGACTGGAGTGAAGTTAGTGATGAAGGCAGATGTCAAAGAGCCTCCATACTTCAGGGGAGATGGAACTGACAAGCATACTGTACATGAGTGGGAGGAAATGATGGATGTTTACCTGAGAAAGAGGGGTGTTCTACAGCAGGAGCACTCTCAAGAAATAATGTCAAGACTAATGGGAAAGGCTAGAGACATTGTTAAAGTTACCCTGCGCAGTATTCCATCTTTGAGGCCAGCTGAAAACTTCAAGCTGATCTTTGATATACTTAAGCAACATTTTAGTGAGGTAACATACTCTTCGATGCCTCTGGCAGATTTTTACAACACCCTTCCATTGACTGGGGAAAGCCCCATGGAATACTGGATCCGTTTGAATAAAGCTGTCGATGTCGCAGATGAGTGTTTGAGGAGGCAGGGACGGAACATTGAAGATCCCTCTCATGAAGTAACGATGATGTTAGTGAAGCACTGCCCTGACCCCACTCTTTCAAATGTCTTGAAGTGTAAAATAGCAGAGAGATGGACAGCAAACGAGATTCAGGAGCACCTCATTGAACATCAGAGAGAGGCCAGAGCAAAGAATCCAGGTAGATCAAATCGCCCAAAGCAGATTAGTGCGCATGCTCAGATACCAGCATTAGAGGAAGTTGTTGGTGGTGATAGCATCAGAGAATTTACCAGCTACCAGAGTGCAATGAGGCCGTCACCTTCCTCTCAAGCAGAGAGTGTTTGCGTTCAGTCCCTCATCGGTTTGCTGGACCGCGTGCTGGAGCAGAAAGCTCAGACAGCTGCAGTTGTATCACCAAGCAAAGGGCCAGTAGTCATTCCCCAGAAGAGATGTAGAGTTTGTCGGTCCATTGAACACTCAACAACTGGACATTGCAGACAGGAGAATCTCTGTATGGGCTGTTTCAAGCCTGGTCATTGGAAGAGAGATTGCCAGCAGCGCAAACCAAGAATTAATGCCACACCACGACCAGCCCAGACACAACCTAGTGATGAGCAGGGCGGAGCAGGTTTAAACTAGGTGGCTCACATGTGGAGAGGGGATGTGTGGGCGTTGAAGCGTCAACCCTCAAGGGAGATGAAGAATTAAGAGAGGCATATGTAAATGTTTGTAAGGCAATGAAAGAGGATTGCACAGTTATTGTTCAGAATATTCACACGGTTGAGCCATTTGGCGAATTATTCCATGCACCTGTGATGGTTAATGGTTCTGGCCAGTTGCAAGGGTTGCTTGATACAGGATCAATGGCTTGTACAATAAGCGAAGAAGCAGAACAGAGACTCCTATCAGAGAACATTCTGTCTCAACCACAAGAGCCAGAGCAGCGCATCATCCTTGTTGGCTGTAGGGGAGTACAGGTGAGCCCCAAGTGCATGTATGAAGTGGAATTAAGTTTGTATGGGGTAAAATGTACAGTTCCAGTATTGGTGGTCGCCGGTCAGAGAGACGACATAATTATAGGCACGAACATGCTGAAATATGTCTTGCATCAGCTGAAAAGCGATGGAAACTATTGGACACTTATCTCACGAAATGCACAGGGGTCTTCTGAATGTGAGCAATTTTTGGAGATGATGGCTAGCCTTACAAGGTGGAGGGGTGCAGAAGTCCCAGAAAAGGTGGGTACAGTGAAGCTAACCCAGGCAGTGACTTTGCTTCCAAGACAAGAATACCTACTATGGGGCAGGCTGCCGAGTAATGTGCCTATGTCACCAGGGAGCACAGTCGTAGTGGAGTCAACCTCTTCAAAGTGTATCCCTCGAGGCATCATGGTCGGTAGGGTGGTCACACCTCTGTGGGGAGATGGCTGGACTCCCATGAAAGTTACCAACATCACAGATAAACCACTCAAGCTGAAGAAGAACTCAAAGCTGGCAGATGTTTCGCCTTGTGTCGCAGTTGAGGATCTCGCACTGCTCCAAGGCTCTTGTCAAAGAGAGAGTGATGCAGTTCAAATTACTCCTGCTAAACATATTGACAATACTGACCTGAGACAGAGACTACAGAAATCCGGCCTGGTGGATGTCGATGTTGACCATTGTGAGGTGAGCCCCACCACCAAGATGCAACTGGTGACGTTGCTGGAACAATACCAGGATATATTCTCCAAACACCATCTAGACTGTGGAGAAGCCAAGGGTTTCGCACATAGAATCCGACTTACAGATGACCGTCCATTCCGCCTTCCATATCGTAGGGTGCCACCAGCACACTATCAAAAGCTGCGAAAAGTTCTCACTGAAATGGAAGAGCAGGGAATCATACGTAAGTCACTAAGTGAATATGCTTCCCCACTTGTGATGGTTTGGAAGAAAAATGGTGATCTCCGCATATGCACAGACTTCCGATGGCTGAATGCGAGGACCATCAAGGATGCTCATCCTCTACCTCATCAGTCAGACTGTTTGGCAGCCCTTGGTGGTAACACCATCTTTAGCACCATGGATCTCACATCAGGTTTTTATAACCTGCCCATGCATGAGGAAGACAAAAAATATACTGCCTTTACTACACCCCTTGGCCTGCATGAATATAATAGGATGCCACAGGGCCTTTGCAACAGTCCCGCATCTTTCATGAGAATGATGCTTAGCATCTTTGGTGATCTAAACTTCAGCAGCTTGTTATGCTATCTGGATGATCTTTTGATCTTTGCTCCGTCCGAACAAGAGGCCATTAATAGGCTGGAGGTTGTTTTTCAGAGGTTACGGGAGCACAATCTGAAGTTAAGCCCCAAGAAATGCCATCTTTTGCGGCGGTCAGTGAAATTCCTTGGACACATTATTGATGGTGATGGGGTGGCTGTTGACCCAGACAAGGTGGAGGTCATCGTTAAAATGTCAAAGAGGGATTTGATGGAGGATGACGGCTGTACTCCTTCAGTTAGGAGAGTGAAATCATTTTTGGGCATGGTCTTCTATTACCAACATTTTATACCCAATTGCTCTTCAATAGCCAAACCTCTGTTCGCTCTCACAGCTGGTCAGAAGCGGAGAGGGAAGACTGGAAAGTCAAATCAGAATCCAGGAGTCTTCAGAAAGCTCAAGCCCTCAGACTGGACAGATGATTGTGACTCCGCTTTCCTAAATCTCAAGGAGAAGCTTTTGAATTGTGCAGTCCTCACCCACCCAGATTTCTCTAAACCACTGATATTGTCCATTGATGCTTCTCTTGACGGTCTCGGGGCAGTTTTATCCCAGATACCAGAAGAGGGAACCAAAGCACGACCGATTGCCTTTGCAAGCAAAACGCTCTCTGGCTCACAAAAGAGATACCCTGCCCATCGCCTAGAATTTTTAGCGCTCAAGTGGAGTGTTTGTGAGAAATTCAGTCATTGGTTGAAGGGTCAGACTTTTACAGTGTGGACCGATAATAATCCACTAACCTATATAATGACCAAACCGAAACTTGACGCTTGTGAACAACGGTGGGTAGCAAAGCTTTCCCCATACACATTCAGTCTGAAACACATCCCCGGGGCAAAGAACATTGTGGCGGATGCCTTGAGTAGAGATCCTTTTGCTAGGTCAGTGAGTCAAAGGGTGATCAGTGAGTCATATGAGACTCTTTTGGCAGAAGCTGAGGGAACAAAAGAGGAGAACATTCAAGAGGTTTTCCGGTGCAAGGTCCAGTGTCTCCAGGCAAGTGATTCTGGCTGTTTGTTCATGGGCGCCCCTCAAGACAGGGTGGCTGGCAGTCAGGATTCCTTGGATGTTAGATCCTCTTGTGAAGCTCACATTGAGTGGGAAAAAGGTGCAGAGTTGAGAGCGATCCAGTTTCTGAAGGCTCTTCCTCAGGCAGTGCTTTCTGAACAGGACACACCTCCAGCTTTCTCTCTGGATGAGCTGCGGCACTGCCAAGAGAGGGATCCAGTCATCAGGGAGGTCCTGCCGTTTGTCCTAAGGGGGAAACCACCACTTAGACAGGAAAGAAATCAGCTAAGTGCTAGTGCCCAGACATTATGCAAACAGTGGTATCAGCTTAAAGTCCAGGATGGGGTCCTGTATAGGATTATCAAAGACCCTATGACCAGACAGAAAAGATACCAGTTTGTCCTACCCGCCAGCTTGAAGGACAAGGCTCTTGCTGGTGTGCATGATCTTGCAGGACATCAAGGGCAAGCTAGAACAGTACACCTTGCCAGACAGCGTTTTTTCTGGCCCCAGATGGAAAGAGATATCAAGGAGTATGTGAAATGCTGCCGACGATGTATTCTAGCAAAGACCCCTGAACCAGCCGCCCGAGCTCCTTTGGAGAGTATTCGCACATCTGCGCCCATGGAGTTGGTGTGTATTGATTTCTGGAGTGCTGAGGACCACAAACAAAGATCAGTGGATGTGTTGGTTATAACAGACCATTTCACAAAGTTGGCTCATGCATTTCCCTGTGTTAACCAAACTGCGAAACAAGTTGCAAAGAAGTTATGGGATAATGTCTTCTGCATATACGGTTTTCCAGAGCGAATTCATTCGGATCAGGGAGCCAATTTTGAAAGTAAACTCATCTCCGAACTTCTCAGCCTGACAGGAATCACCAAGTCACACACAACTGCTTACCATCCCATGGGAAATGGGCAAACTGAAAGGTTTAACAGGACCCTCGGCAGTATGTTGCGTGCTCTGCCATTGGCAGCCAAACAACACTGGGCTCAACAGGTTCAAACCTTGACCTTCGCCTACAATGCCACCATCCATGAAACAACTGGATACGCCCCGTTCTACTTGATGTATGGCCGAGTCCCCAGACTCCCGGTAGATATGGTCTTCGAACAAGTCCTGAAGGATCCAGTTGTGGTTGACTACAGGACTTATGCAGAAAAACTGATGGCAAACCTTCATGTAGCAGCAGGCATTGCTCAACAGCATGCAAGGAAAGAGCAGCGACACCAAGCTGATGGCTACAATAAGAAAGTCCGTGGCACTTACCTGAATGTTGGCGATAGGGTTTTACTTGCAAATAAGACGGAAAGGGGGAAAAGGAAGTTAGCGGATAAGTGGGAGCCCACCATCTATACTGTCATAGACCGGAGTCCTCAAACCCATGTTTACAAAGTCAGGGAGGAGAGCGGAAGAACCAAAGTCGTTCACCGAAATTTGATGTTGGATGTGAGTTTTCTACCCGTCCCAGAACAGACTAATAGGGAGTTGGATGAAGGTGCCTCAGATTTGGTCAGTGAGTTCCAGCCTCCGTCCATTGATGGCTTGAGTAGCCTGGCAGTAGAAGCTTCTGAGGACCGTACCCGCTCATGGATAAGCAAGACGTCTGATACTGACAGTGAGCTAAGGGAAGGTGTTGAAGACCCAGGAATGGAGAGTGAGATGCCATACTCATCGGCCGGAGGCTCTGATCATCTGACGCCTATGGAACCTCAGTTCAGTCCTGTCAGTAACAGTGAAAACCAAGGGGGGGGAAGAGGAGCCTCACCTGTGAGAGGCCCATCCAGTTCTGGTGTTCTCCCAGAGTCACACATAACTGATGTAGACGCTGATATTTTAAGTGTTCCTGCATTAGGCGAGACAGGGCCCTCTAATGACACCTCACCTACTGTAGTGATTGATCATCAGACACCAGTACTAGATTTAGGGCCAGGGACACACACAGTTAGGACACGTACAGGCAGAGTTGTGAAAACAGTCAACCGGCTTATAGAGAACATGATGCAAAAACCTTTTCCAAAGGGTATTGTAGAAGGGGCTAATCGAAGATCACTGTCTTTACTCAGCCTGTTTTAGACGGAGTGATAAATTAGAGACCTGAGTGTAGTGTTTTTTATTTAGTTTATACATTCTGATAAGGTGTTCATATTGGAGGGGAAAGAGTGCCATGAGTTGATGTGGTGTAAAAGGCACCATATTTACTAAAAAGAGATAGTAGCCTGATCAACTACTGTTTTTCTTTGAACTTACTTTGTAAGTAGCTTGATATGCTGTGAGGAATTAGATTCCTGGGGTTATTTTGGACCATGTGAATGTGAACATGTTTTGTATTGATGATTTATTTCTAGTTAATGTACCCTCTGTGTTCAGGATTTTGGTGAAATTAAAGAGGGGTGAATGTAACAGATATAAAATCTTTTGTAAGTTTTTTGTTTTCAATTGTGTTTGGCTGAGGTCAATATGTTTTATTTCTCCAAAATCCTTCATTTGTTCTGCTACGAAATTAGCTTTGGTATTGGGAGTTTGATATTATCTTGTGCAATAGCGCCCTCTGTGGGAATAGTGTAGGGAGTGTATTGCATCAATCGCGTTCAGCCTTCAGTCTGTATTTACCTTCGACTGAGGGAGGTATGTATCAAACGCGATGTGTTCACTAAAACTTAATTGATATGTTTTAATGCTTGTTTAAGTGTACCATATGATTTATTCATGAGTAGTATTGTAAGGGCATACAGGATGAGTGGTTTTGTGTTCCTAAATGTATTTTTGAAGTGATGATGAGACGTTTTGGAATAGCTAACTAGCTAACCACGTTGTATGATGTGTGTGCGTGTGTTGTTAGCGTTCGCCATGTTGTCTTCATGCAGGATAGCCTATATGCTTCAGTTTCTCTCTTTTTTGTGTTAGGCTACTGTTTTTATATGAAGGCAAACTGCATCCGTGCCCTTGTTTCTATTTCTTCAAGGTATGTACTCCCATTACCGTGTTAGCAAATGTTATGATCATTTACATGCATTATGTCAGATAATATGATAATTGTGGTGTAGCCCATCTACATGTAGTTACATGTACTGTAGGTTGTATATGTGAACAGGTTAGATTTAAGAGATATTTCCCAAAAATAACATGCAATGTGATGCAAACATTTGTTTTACATAGTAATTCTTTATTGTATTTTGTTTTATGATCTTTGAATGCAATTCAAGTCAGTCTGTATTTACCTTCGACTGAGGGAGGCTACTGTTTTTATATGAAGGCAAACTGCATCCGTGCCCTTGTTTCTATTTCTTCAAGAAATAAAGAGCCAGAAAGGAATCTTTCGTGTGTCTTCAGTATCCGCACCAGAACACAACGCAGCGTAGCTGGAATTGACAGCTGTTCCGGCTACACATACAACACAAAGGGCCTCAATGAGCTACTGGCCGCTCACTGGTGGCTCCAGCGCACGCGGTTCAGTCGCATCATTCACTCTGATGTGGTGTTCATGAAGTTGGGTGTTGAGGTGCATGTACTGCATTGTGACAGAAAGTCACTTTACAACATCTTACAAGCCCAAAGTGGATTTTGAAAAAAGTTTCCACGAGCGCATGTTTTGGCCGTCTCAGCCAACTGTCATGAAATATGAAAAGTAAACGTGTCTTCACTTTTCCTTCATAGCTTGAAATTGGAAGGTCTTAGAAGCTTGAAACCAAGCGCATACAACACAAAGGGCCTCAATGAGCTACTGGCCGCTCACTGGTGGCTCCAGCGCACGCGGTTCAGTCGCATCATTCACTCTGATGTGGTGTTCATGAAGTTGGGTGTTGAGGTGCATGTACTGCATTGTGACAGAAAGTCACTTTACAACATCTTACAAGCCCAAAGTGGATTTTGAAAAAAGTTTCCACGAGCGCATGTTTTGGCCGTCTCAGCCAACTGTCATGAAATATGAAAAGTAAACGTGTCTTCACTTTTCCTTCATAGCTTGAAATTGGAAGGTCTTAGAAGCTTGAAACCAAGCGCATACAACACAAAGGGCCTCAATGAGCTACTGGCCGCTCACTGGTGGCTCCAGCGCACGCGGTTCAGTCGCATCATTCACTCTGATGTGGTGTTCATGAAGTTGGGTGTTGAGGTGCATGCACTGCATTGTGACAGAAAGTCACTTTACAACATCTTACAAGCCCAAAGTGGATTTTGAAAAAAGTTTCCACGAGCGCATGTTTTGGCCGTCTCATTCAACTGTCATGAAATATGAAAAGTAAACGTGTCTTCACTTTTCCTTCATAGCTTGAAATTGGAAGGTCTTAGAAGCTTGAAACCAAGCGCATACAACACAAAGGGCCTCAATGAGCTACTGGCCGCTCACTGGTGGCTCCAGCGCACGCGGTTCAGTCGCATCATTCACTCTGATGTGGTGTTCATGAAGTTGGGTGTTGAGGGGTGCATGTACTGCATTGTGACAGAAAGTCACTTTACAACATCTTACAAGCCCAAAGTGGATTTTGAAAAAAGTTTCCACGAGCGCATGTTTTGGCCGTCTCAGCCAACTGTCATGAAATATGAAAAGTAAACGTGTCTTCACTTTTCCTTCATAGCTTGAAATTGGAAGGTCTTAGAAGCTTGAAACCAAGCGCATACAACACAAAGGGCCTCAATGAGCTACTGGCCGCTCACTGGTGGCTCCAGCGCACGCGGTTCAGTCGCATCATTCACTCTGATGTGGTGTTCATGAAGTTGGGTGTTGAGGTGCATGTACTGCATTGTGACAGAAAGTCACTTTACAACATCTTACAAGCCCAAAGTGGATTTTGAAAAAAGTTTCCACGAGCGCATGTTTTGGCCGTCTCAGCCAACTGTCATGAAATATGAAAAGTAAACGTGTCTTCACTTTTCCTTCATAGCTTGAAATTGGAAGGTCTTAGAAGCTTGAAACCAAGCGCATACAACACAAAGGGCCTCAATGAGCTACTGGCCGCTCACTGGTGGCTCCAGCGCACGCGGTTCAGTCGCATCA
This sequence comes from Sardina pilchardus, assembly GCF_963854185.1. Lineage (NCBI taxonomy): Eukaryota > Metazoa > Chordata > Actinopteri > Clupeiformes > Clupeidae > Sardina > Sardina pilchardus. The sequence continues at coordinate 9,534 of NW_026910955.1, forward strand.
TTCACTCTGATGTGGTGTTCATGAAGTTGGGTGTTGAGGTGCATGTACTGCATTGTGACAGAAAGTCACTTTACAACATCTTACAAGCCCAAAGTGGATTTTGAAAAAAGTTTCCACGAGCGCATGTTTTGGCCGTCTCAGCCAACTGTCATGAAATATGAAAAGTAAACGTGTCTTCACTTTTCCTTCATAGCTTGAAATTGGAAGGTCTTAGAAGCTTGAAACCAAGCGCATACAACACAAAGGGCCTCAATGAGCTACTGGCCGCTCACTGGTGGCTCCAGCGCACGCGGTTCAGTCGCATCATTCACTCTGATGTGGTGTTCATGAAGTTGGGTGTTGAGGTGCATGTACTGCATTGTGACAGAAAGTCACTTTACAACATCTTACAAGCCCAAAGTGGATTTTGAAAAAAGTTTCCACGAGCGCATGTTTTGGCCGTCTCAGCCAACTGTCATGAAATATGAAAAGTAAACGTGTCTTCACTTTTCCTTCATAGCTTGAAATTGGAAGGTCTTAGAAGCTTGAAACCAAGCGCATACAACACAAAGGGCCTCAATGAGCTACTGGCCGCTCACTGGTGGCTCCAGCGCACGCGGTTCAGTCGCATCATTCACTCTGATGTGGTGTTCATGAAGTTGGGTGTTGAGGTGCATGTACTGCATTGTGACAGAAAGTCACTTTACAACATCTTACAAGCCCAAAGTGGATTTTGAAAAAAGTTTCCACGAGCGCATGTTTTGGCCGTCTCAGCCAACTGTCATGAAATATGAAAAGTAAACGTGTCTTCACTTTTCCTTCATAGCTTGAAATTGGAAGGTCTTAGAAGCTTGAAACCAAGCGCATACAACACAAAGGGCCTCAATGAGCTACTGGCCGCTCACTGGTGGCTCCAGCGCACGCGGTTCAGTCGCATCATTCACTCTGATGTGGTGTTCATGAAGTTGGGTGTTGAGGTGCATGTACTGCATTGTGACAGAAAGTCACTTTACAACATCTTACAAGCCCAAAGTGGATTTTGAAAAAAGTTTCCACGAGCGCATGTTTTGGCCGTCTCAGCCAACTGTCATGAAATATGAAAAGTAAACGTGTCTTCACTTTTCCTTCATAGCTTGAAATTGGAAGGTCTTAGAAGCTTGAAACCAAGCGCATACAACACAAAGGGCCTCAATGAGCTACTGGCCGCTCACTGGTGGCTCCAGCGCACGCGGTTCAGTCGCATCATTCACTCTGATGTGGTGTTCATGAAGTTGGGTGTTGAGGTGCATGTACTGCATTGTGACAGAAAGTCACTTTACAACATCTTACAAGCCCAAAGTGGATTTTGAAAAAAGTTTCCACGAGCGCATGTTTTGGCCGTCTCAGCCAACTGTCATGAAATATGAAAAGTAAACGTGTCTTCACTTTTCCTTCATAGCTTGAAATTGGAAGGTCTTAGAAGCTTGAAACCAAGCGCATACAACACAAAGGGCCTCAATGAGCTACTGGCCGCTCACTGGTGGCTCCAGCGCACGCGGTTCAGTCGCATCATTCACTCTGATGTGGTGTTCATGAAGTTGGGTGTTGAGGTGCATGTACTGCATTGTGACAGAAAGTCACTTTACAACATCTTACAAGCCCAAAGTGGATTTTGAAAAAAGTTTCCACGAGCGCATGTTTTGGCCGTCTCAGCCAACTGTCATGAAATATGAAAAGTAAACGTGTCTTCACTTTTCCTTCATAGCTTGAAATTGGAAGGTCTTAGAAGCTTGAAACCAAGCGCATACAACACAAAGGGCCTCAATGAGCTACTGGCCGCTCACTGGTGGCTCCAGCGCACGCGGTTCAGTCGCATCATTCACTCTGATGTGGTGTTCATGAAGTTGGGTGTTGAGGTGCATGTACTGCATTGTGACAGAAAGTCACTTTACAACATCTTACAAGCCCAAAGTGGATTTTGAAAAAAGTTTCCACGAGCGCATGTTTTGGCCGTCTCAGCCAACTGTCATGAAATATGAAAAGTAAACGTGTCTTCACTTTTCCTTCATAGCTTGAAATTGGAAGGTCTTAGAAGCTTGAAACCAAGCGCATACAACACAAAGGGCCTCAATGAGCTACTGGCCGCTCACTGGTGGCTCCAGCGCACGCGGTTCAGTCGCATCATTCACTCTGATGTGGTGTTCATGAAGTTGGGTGTTGAGGTGCATGTACTGCATTGTGACAGAAAGTCACTTTACAACATCTTACAAGCCCAAAGTGGATTTTGAAAAAAGTTTCCACGAGCGCATGTTTTGGCCGTCTCAGCCAACTGTCATGAAATATGAAAAGTAAACGTGTCTTCACTTTTCCTTCATAGCTTGAAATTGGAAGGTCTTAGAAGCTTGAAACCAAGCGCATACAACACAAAGGGCCTCAATGAGCTACTGGCCGCTCACTGGTGGCTCCAGCGCACGCGGTTCAGTCGCATCATTCACTCTGATGTGGTGTTCATGAAGTTGGGTGTTGAGGTGCATGTACTGCATTGTGACAGAAAGTCACTTTACAACATCTTACAAGCCCAAAGTGGATTTTGAAAAAAGTTTCCACGAGCGCATGTTTTGGCCGTCTCAGCCAACTGTCATGAAATATGAAAAGTAAACGTGTCTTCACTTTTCCTTCATAGCTTGAAATTGGAAGGTCTTAGAAGCTTGAAACCAAGCGCATACAACACAAAGGGCCTCAATGAGCTACTGGCCGCTCACTGGTGGCTCCAGCGCACGCGGTTCAGTCGCATCATTCACTCTGATGTGGTGTTCATGAAGTTGGGTGTTGAGGTGCATGTACTGCATTGTGACAGAAAGTCACTTTACAACATCTTACAAGCCCAAAGTGGATTTTGAAAAAAGTTTCCACGAGCGCATGTTTTGGCCGTCTCAGCCAACTGTCATGAAATATGAAAAGTAAACGTGTCTTCACTTTTCCTTCATAGCTTGAAATTGGAAGGTCTTAGAAGCTTGAAACCAAGCGCATACAACACAAAGGGCCTCAATGAGCTACTGGCCGCTCACTGGTGGCTCCAGCGCACGCGGTTCAGTCGCATCATTCACTCTGATGTGGTGTTCATGAAGTTGGGTGTTGAGGTGCATGTACTGCATTGTGACAGAAAGTCACTTTACAACATCTTACAAGCCCAAAGTGGATTTTGAAAAAAGTTTCCACGAGCGCATGTTTTGGCCGTCTCAGCCAACTGTCATGAAATATGAAAAGTAAACGTGTCTTCACTTTTCCTTCATAGCTTGAAATTGGAAGGTCTTAGAAGCTTGAAACCAAGCGCATACAACACAAAGGGCCTCAATGAGCTACTGGCCGCTCACTGGTGGCTCCAGCGCACGCGGTTCAGTCGCATCATTCACTCTGATGTGGTGTTCATGAAGTTGGGTGTTGAGGTGCATGTACTGCATTGTGACAGAAAGTCACTTTACAACATCTTACAAGCCCAAAGTGGATTTTGAAAAAAGTTTCCACGAGCGCATGTTTTGGCCGTCTCAGCCAACTGTCATGAAATATGAAAAGTAAACGTGTCTTCACTTTTCCTTCATAGCTTGAAATTGGAAGGTCTTAGAAGCTTGAAACCAAGCGCATACAACACAAAGGGCCTCAATGAGCTACTGGCCGCTCACTGGTGGCTCCAGCGCACGCGGTTCAGTCGCATCATTCACTCTGATGTGGTGTTCATGAAGTTGGGTGTTGAGGTGCATGTACTGCATTGTGACAGAAAGTCACTTTACAACATCTTACAAGCCCAAAGTGGATTTTGAAAAAAGTTTCCACGAGCGCATGTTTTGGCCGTCTCAGCCAACTGTCATGAAATATGAAAAGTAAACGTGTCTTCACTTTTCCTTCATAGCTTGAAATTGGAAGGTCTTAGAAGCTTGAAACCAAGCGCATACAACACAAAGGGCCTCAATGAGCTACTGGCCGCTCACTGGTGGCTCCAGCGCACGCGGTTCAGTCGCATCATTCACTCTGATGTGGTGTTCATGAAGTTGGGTGTTGAGGTGCATGTACTGCATTGTGACAGAAAGTCACTTTACAACATCTTACAAGCCCAAAGTGGATTTTGAAAAAAGTTTCCACGAGCGATGTTTTGGCCGTCTCAGCCAACTGTCATGAAATATGAAAAGTAAACGTGTCTTCACTTTTCCTTCATAGCTTGAAATTGGAAGGTCTTAGAAGCTTGAAACCAAGCGCATACAACACAAAGGGCCTCAATGAGCTACTGGCCGCTCACTGGTGGCTCCAGCGCACGCGGTTCAGTCGCATCATTCACTCTGATGTGGTGTTCATGAAGTTGGGTGTTGAGGTGCATGTACTGCATTGTGACAGAAAGTCACTTTACAACATCTTACAAGCCCAAAGTGGATTTTGAAAAAAGTTTCCACGAGCGCATGTTTTGGCCGTCTCAGCCAACTGTCATGAAATATGAAAAGTAAACGTGTCTTCACTTTTCCTTCATAGCTTGAAATTGGAAGGTCTTAGAAGCTTGAAACCAAGCGCATACAACACAAAGGGCCTCAATGAGCTACTGGCCGCTCACTGGTGGCTCCAGCGCACGCGGTTCAGTCGCATCATTCACTCTGATGTGGTGTTCATGAAGTTGGGTGTTGAGGTGCATGTACTGCATTGTGACAGAAAGTCACTTTACAACATCTTACAAGCCCAAAGTGGATTTTGAAAAAAGTTTCCACGAGCGCATGTTTTGGCCGTCTCAGCCAACTGTCATGAAATATGAAAAGTAAACGTGTCTTCACTTTTCCTTCATAGCTTGAAATTGGAAGGTCTTAGAAGCTTGAAACCAAGCGCATACAACACAAAGGGCCTCAATGAGCTACTGGCCGCTCACTGGTGGCTCCAGCGCACGCGGTTCAGTCGCATCATTCACTCTGATGTGGTGTTCATGAAGTTGGGTGTTGAGGTGCATGTACTGCATTGTGACAGAAAGTCACTTTACAACATCTTACAAGCCCAAAGTGGATTTTGAAAAAAGTTTCCACGAGCGCATGTTTTGGCCGTCTCAGCCAACTGTCATGAAATATGAAAAGTAAACGTGTCTTCACTTTTCCTTCATAGCTTGAAATTGGAAGGTCTTAGAAGCTTGAAACCAAGCGCATACAACACAAAGGGCCTCAATGAGCTACTGGCCGCTCACTGGTGGCTCCAGCGCACGCGGTTCAGTCGCATCATTCACTCTGATGTGGTGTTCATGAAGTTGGGTGTTGAGGTGCATGTACTGCATTGTGACAGAAAGTCACTTTACAACATCTTACAAGCCCAAAGTGGATTTTGAAAAAAGTTTCCACGAGCGCATGTTTTGGCCGTCTCAGCCAACTGTCATGAAATATGAAAAGTAAACGTGTCTTCACTTTTCCTTCATAGCTTGAAATTGGAAGGTCTTAGAAGCTTGAAACCAAGCGCATACAACACAAAGGGCCTCAATGAGCTACTGGCCGCTCACTGGTGGCTCCAGCGCACGCGGTTCAGTCGCATCATTCACTCTGATGTGGTGTTCATGAAGTTGGGTGTTGAGGTGCATGTACTGCATTGTGACAGAAAGTCACTTTACAACATCTTACAAGCCCAAAGTGGATTTTGAAAAAAGTTTCCACGAGCGCATGTTTTGGCCGTCTCAGCCAACTGTCATGAAATATGAAAAGTAAACGTGTCTTCACTTTTCCTTCATAGCTTGAAATTGGAAGGTCTTAGAAGCTTGAAACCAAGCGCATACAACACAAAGGGCCTCAATGAGCTACTGGCCGCTCACTGGTGGCTCCAGCGCACGCGGTTCAGTCGCATCATTCACTCTGATGTGGTGTTCATGAAGTTGGGTGTTGAGGTGCATGTACTGCATTGTGACAGAAAGTCACTTTACAACATCTTACAAGCCCAAAGTGGATTTTGAAAAAAGTTTCCACGAGCGCATGTTTTGGCCGTCTCAGCCAACTGTCATGAAATATGAAAAGTAAACGTGTCTTCACTTTTCCTTCATAGCTTGAAATTGGAAGGTCTTAGAAGCTTGAAACCAAGCGCATACAACACAAAGGGCCTCAATGAGCTACTGGCCGCTCACTGGTGGCTCCAGCGCACGCGGTTCAGTCGCATCATTCACTCTGATGTGGTGTTCATGAAGTTGGGTGTTGAGGTGCATGTACTGCATTGTGACAGAAAGTCACTTTACAACATCTTACAAGCCCAAAGTGGATTTTGAAAAAAGTTTCCACGAGCGCATGTTTTGGCCGTCTCAGCCAACTGTCATGAAATATGAAAAGTAAACGTGTCTTCACTTTTCCTTCATAGCTTGAAATTGGAAGGTCTTAGAAGCTTGAAACCAAGCGCATACAACACAAAGGGCCTCAATGAGCTACTGGCCGCTCACTGGTGGCTCCAGCGCACGCGGTTCAGTCGCATCATTCACTCTGATGTGGTGTTCATGAAGTTGGGTGTTGAGGTGCATGTACTGCATTGTGACAGAAAGTCACTTTACAACATCTTACAAGCCCAAAGTGGATTTTGAAAAAAGTTTCCACGAGCGCATGTTTTGGCCGTCTCAGCCAACTGTCATGAAATATGAAAAGTAAACGTGTCTTCACTTTTCCTTCATAGCTTGAAATTGGAAGGTCTTAGAAGCTTGAAACCAAGCGCATACAACACAAAGGGCCTCAATGAGCTACTGGCCGCTCACTGGTGGCTCCAGCGCACGCGGTTCAGTCGCATCATTCACTCTGATGTGGTGTTCATGAAGTTGGGTGTTGAGGTGCATGTACTGCATTGTGACAGAAAGTCACTTTACAACATCTTACAAGCCCAAAGTGGATTTTGAAAAAAGTTTCCACGAGCGCATGTTTTGGCCGTCTCAGCCAACTGTCATGAAATATGAAAAGTAAACGTGTCTTCACTTTTCCTTCATAGCTTGAAATTGGAAGGTCTTAGAAGCTTGAAACCAAGCGCATACAACACAAAGGGCCTCAATGAGCTACTGGCCGCTCACTGGTGGCTCCAGCGCACGCGGTTCAGTCGCATCATTCACTCTGATGTGGTGTTCATGAAGTTGGGTGTTGAGGTGCATGTACTGCATTGTGACAGAAAGTCACTTTACAACATCTTACAAGCCCAAAGTGGATTTTGAAAAAAGTTTCCACGAGCGCATGTTTTGGCCGTCTCAGCCAACTGTCATGAAATATGAAAAGTAAACGTGTCTTCACTTTTCCTTCATAGCTTGAAATTGGAAGGTCTTAGAAGCTTGAAACCAAGCGCATACAACACAAAGGGCCTCAATGAGCTACTGGCCGCTCACTGGTGGCTCCAGCGCACGCGGTTCAGTCGCATCATTCACTCTGATGTGGTGTTCATGAAGTTGGGTGTTGAGGTGCATGTACTGCATTGTGACAGAAAGTCACTTTACAACATCTTACAAGCCCAAAGTGGATTTTGAAAAAAGTTTCCACGAGCGCATGTTTTGGCCGTCTCAGCCAACTGTCATGAAATATGAAAAGTAAACGTGTCTTCACTTTTCCTTCATAGCTTGAAATTGGAAGGTCTTAGAAGCTTGAAACCAAGCGCATACAACACAAAGGGCCTCAATGAGCTACTGGCCGCTCACTGGTGGCTCCAGCGCACGCGGTTCAGTCGCATCATTCACTCTGATGTGGTGTTCATGAAGTTGGGTGTTGAGGTGCATGTACTGCATTGTGACAGAAAGTCACTTTACAACATCTTACAAGCCCAAAGTGGATTTTGAAAAAAGTTTCCACGAGCGCATGTTTTGGCCGTCTCAGCCAACTGTCATGAAATATGAAAAGTAAACGTGTCTTCACTTTTCCTTCATAGCTTGAAATTGGAAGGTCTTAGAAGCTTGAAACCAAGCGCATACAACACAAAGGGCCTCAATGAGCTACTGGCCGCTCACTGGTGGCTCCAGCGCACGCGGTTCAGTCGCATCATTCACTCTGATGTGGTGTTCATGAAGTTGGGTGTTGAGGTGCATGTACTGCATTGTGACAGAAAGTCACTTTACAACATCTTACAAGCCCAAAGTGGATTTTGAAAAAAGTTTCCACGAGCGCATGTTTTGGCCGTCTCAGCCAACTGTCATGAAATATGAAAAGTAAACGTGTCTTCACTTTTCCTTCATAGCTTGAAATTGGAAGGTCTTAGAAGCTTGAAACCAAGCGCATACAACACAAAGGGCCTCAATGAGCTACTGGCCGCTCACTGGTGGCTCCAGCGCACGCGGTTCAGTCGCATCATTCACTCTGATGTGGTGTTCATGAAGTTGGGTGTTGAGGTGCATGTACTGCATTGTGACAGAAAGTCACTTTACAACATCTTACAAGCCCAAAGTGGATTTTGAAAAAAGTTTCCACGAGCGCATGTTTTGGCCGTCTCAGCCAACTGTCATGAAATATGAAAAGTAAACGTGTCTTCACTTTTCCTTCATAGCTTGAAATTGGAAGGTCTTAGAAGCTTGAAACCAAGCGCATACAACACAAAGGGCCTCAATGAGCTACTGGCCGCTCACTGGTGGCTCCAGCGCACGCGGTTCAGTCGCATCATTCACTCTGATGTGGTGTTCATGAAGTTGGGTGTTGAGGTGCATGTACTGCATTGTGACAGAAAGTCACTTTACAACATCTTACAAGCCCAAAGTGGATTTTGAAAAAAGTTTCCACGAGCGCATGTTTTGGCCGTCTCAGCCAACTGTCATGAAATATGAAAAGTAAACGTGTCTTCACTTTTCCTTCATAGCTTGAAATTGGAAGGTCTTAGAAGCTTGAAACCAAGCGCATACAACACAAAGGGCCTCAATGAGCTACTGGCCGCTCACTGGTGGCTCCAGCGCACGCGGTTCAGTCGCATCATTCACTCTGATGTGGTGTTCATGAAGTTGGGTGTTGACGTGCATGTACTGCATTGTGACAGAAAGTCACTTTACAACATCTTACAAGCCCAAAGTGGATTTTGAAAAAAGTTTCCACGAGCGCATGTTTTGGCCGTCTCAGCCAACTGTCATGAAATATGAAAAGTAAACGTGTCTTCACTTTTCCTTCATAGCTTGAAATTGGAAGGTCTTAGAAGCTTGAAACCAAGCGCATACAACACAAAGGGCCTCAATGAGCTACTGGCCGCTCACTGGTGGCTCCAGCGCACGCGGTTCAGTCGCATCATTCACTCTGATGTGGTGTTCATGAAGTTGGGTGTTGAGGTGCATGTACTGCATTGTGACAGAAAGTCACTTTACAACATCTTACAAGCCCAAAGTGGATTTTGAAAAAAGTTTCCACGAGCGCATGTTTTGGCCGTCTCAGCCAACTGTCATGAAATATGAAAAGTAAACGTGTCTTCACTTTTCCTTCATAGCTTGAAATTGGAAGGTCTTAGAAGCTTGAAACCAAGCGCATACAACACAAAGGGCCTCAATGAGCTACTGGCCGCTCACTGGTGGCTCCAGCGCACGCGGTTCAGTCGCATCATTCACTCTGATGTGGTGTTCATGAAGTTGGGTGTTGAGGTGCATGTACTGCATTGTGACAGAAAGTCACTTTACAACATCTTACAAGCCCAAAGTGGATTTTGAAAAAAGTTTCCACGAGCGCATGTTTTGGCCGTCTCAGCCAACTGTCATGAAATATGAAAAGTAAACGTGTCTTCACTTTTCCTTCATAGCTTGAAATTGGAAGGTCTTAGAAGCTTGAAACCAAGCGCATACAACACAAAGGGCCTCAATGAGCTACTGGCCGCTCACTGGTGGCTCCAGCGCACGCGGTTCAGTCGCATCATTCACTCTGATGTGGTGTTCATGAAGTTGGGTGTTGAGGTGCATGTACTGCATTGTGACAGAAAGTCACTTTACAACATCTTACAAGCCCAAAGTGGATTTTGAAAAAAGTTTCCACGAGCGCATGTTTTGGCCGTCTCAGCCAACTGTCATGAAATATGAAAAGTAAACGTGTCTTCACTTTTCCTTCATAGCTTGAAATTGGAAGGTCTTAGAAGCTTGAAACCAAGCGCATACAACACAAAGGGCCTCAATGAGCTACTGGCCGCTCACTGGTGGCTCCAGCGCACGCGGTTCAGTCGCATCATTCACTCTGATGTGGTGTTCATGAAGTTGGGTGTTGAGGTGCATGTACTGCATTGTGACAGAAAGTCACTTTACAACATCTTACAAGCCCAAAGTGGATTTTGAAAAAAGTTTCCACGAGCGCATGTTTTGGCCGTCTCAGCCAACTGTCATGAAATATGAAAAGTAAACGTGTCTTCACTTTTCCTTCATAGCTTGAAATTGGAAGGTCTTAGAAGCTTGAAACCAAGCGCATACAACACAAAGGGCCTCAATGAGCTACTGGCCGCTCACTGGTGGCTCCAGCGCACGCGGTTCAGTCGCATCATTCACTCTGATGTGGTGTTCATGAAGTTGGGTGTTGAGGTGCATGTACTGCATTGTGACAGAAAGTCACTTTACAACATCTTACAAGCCCAAAGTGGATTTTGAAAAAAGTTTCCACGAGCGCATGTTTTGGCCGTCTCAGCCAACTGTCATGAAATATGAAAAGTAAACGTGTCTTCACTTTTCCTTCATAGCTTGAAATTGGAAGGTCTTAGAAGCTTGAAACCAAGCGCATACAACACAAAGGGCCTCAATGAGCTACTGGCCGCTCACTGGTGGCTCCAGCGCACGCGGTTCAGTCGCATCATTCACTCTGATGTGGTGTTCATGAAGTTGGGTGTTGAGGTGCATGTACTGCATTGTGACAGAAAGTCACTTTACAACATCTTACAAGCCCAAAGTGGATTTTGAAAAAAGTTTCCACGAGCGCATGTTTTGGCCGTCTCAGCCAACTGTCATGAAATATGAAAAGTAAACGTGTCTTCACTTTTCCTTCATAGCTTGAAATTGGAAGGTCTTAGAAGCTTGAAACCAAGCGCATACAACACAAAGGGCCTCAATGAGCTACTGGCCGCTCACTGGTGGCTCCAGCGCACGCGGTTCAGTCGCATCATTCACTCTGATGTGGTGTTCATGAAGTTGGGTGTTGAGGTGCATGTACTGCATTGTGACAGAAAGTCACTTTACAACATCTTACAAGCCCAAAGTGGATTTTGAAAAAAGTTTCCACGAGCGCATGTTTTGGCCGTCTCAGCCAACTGTCATGAAATATGAAAAGTAAACGTGTCTTCACTTTTCCTTCATAGCTTGAAATTGGAAGGTCTTAGAAGCTTGAAACCAAGCGCATACAACACAAAGGGCCTCAATGAGCTACTGGCCGCTCACTGGTGGCTCCAGCGCACGCGGTTCAGTCGCATCATTCACTCTGATGTGGTGTTCATGAAGTTGGGTGTTGAGGTGCATGTACTGCATTGTGACAGAAAGTCACTTTACAACATCTTACAAGCCCAAAGTGGATTTTGAAAAAAGTTTCCACGAGCGCATGTTTTGGCCGTCTCAGCCAACTGTCATGAAATATGAAAAGTAAACGTGTCTTCACTTTTCCTTCATAGCTTGAAATTGGAAGGTCTTAGAAGCTTGAAACCAAGCGCATACAACACAAAGGGCCTCAATGAGCTACTGGCCGCTCACTGGTGGCTCCAGCGCACGCGGTTCAGTCGCATCATTCACTCTGATGTGGTGTTCATGAAGTTGGGTGTTGAGGTGCATGTACTGCATTGTGACAGAAAGTCACTTTACAACATCTTACAAGCCCAAAGTGGATTTTGAAAAAAGTTTCCACGAGCGCATGTTTTGGCCGTCTCAGCCAACTGTCATGAAATATGAAAAGTAAACGTGTCTTCACTTTTCCTTCATAGCTTGAAATTGGAAGGTCTTAGAAGCTTGAAACCAAGCGCATACAACACAAAGGGCCTCAATGAGCTACTGGCCGCTCACTGGTGGCTCCAGCGCACGCGGTTCAGTCGCATCATTCACTCTGATGTGGTGTTCATGAAGTTGGGTGTTGAGGTGCATGTACTGCATTGTGACAGAAAGTCACTTTACAACATCTTACAAGCCCAAAGTGGATTTTGAAAAAAGTTTCCACGAGCGCATGTTTTGGCCGTCTCAGCCAACTGTCATGAAATATGAAAAGTAAACGTGTCTTCACTTTTCCTTCATAGCTTGAAATTGGAAGGTCTTAGAAGCTTGAAACCAAGCGCATACAACACAAAGGGCCTCAATGAGCTACTGGCCGCTCACTGGTGGCTCCAGCGCACGCGGTTCAGTCGCATCATTCACTCTGATGTGGTGTTCATGAAGTTGGGTGTTGAGGTGCATGTACTGCATTGTGACAGAAAGTCACTTTACAACATCTTACAAGCCCAAAGTGGATTTTGAAAAAAGTTTCCACGAGCGCATGTTTTGGCCGTCTCAGCCAACTGTCATGAAATATGAAAAGTAAACGTGTCTTCACTTTTCCTTCATAGCTTGAAATTGGAAGGTCTTAGAAGCTTGAAACCAAGCGCATACAACACAAAGGGCCTCAATGAGCTACTGGCCGCTCACTGGTGGCTCCAGCGCACGCGGTTCAGTCGCATCATTCACTCTGATGTGGTGTTCATGAAGTTGGGTGTTGAGGTGCATGTACTGCATTGTGACAGAAAGTCACTTTACAACATCTTACAAGCCCAAAGTGGATTTTGAAAAAAGTTTCCACGAGCGCATGTTTTGGCCGTCTCAGCCAACTGTCATGAAATATGAAAAGTAAACGTGTCTTCACTTTTCCTTCATAGCTTGAAATTGGAAGGTCTTAGAAGCTTGAAACCAAGCGCATACAACACAAAGGGCCTCAATGAGCTACTGGCCGCTCACTGGTGGCTCCAGCGCACGCGGTTCAGTCGCATCATTCACTCTGATGTGGTGTTCATGAAGTTGGGTGTTGAGGTGCATGTACTGCATTGTGACAGAAAGTCACTTTACAACATCTTACAAGCCCAAAGTGGATTTTGAAAAAAGTTTCCACGAGCGCATGTTTTGGCCGTCTCAGCCAACTGTCATGAAATATGAAAAGTAAACGTGTCTTCACTTTTCCTTCATAGCTTGAAATTGGAAGGTCTTAGAAGCTTGAAACCAAGCGCATACAACACAAAGGGCCTCAATGAGCTACTGGCCGCTCACTGGTGGCTCCAGCGCACGCGGTTCAGTCGCATCATTCACTCTGATGTGGTGTTCATGAAGTTGGGTGTTGAGGTGCATGTACTGCATTGTGACAGAAAGTCACTTTACAACATCTTACAAGCCCAAAGTGGATTTTGAAAAAAGTTTCCACGAGCGCATGTTTTGGCCGTCTCAGCCAACTGTCATGAAATATGAAAAGTAAACGTGTCTTCACTTTTCCTTCATAGCTTGAAATTGGAAGGTCTTAGAAGCTTGAAACCAAGCGCATACAACACAAAGGGCCTCAATGAGCTACTGGCCGCTCACTGGTGGCTCCAGCGCACGCGGTTCAGTCGCATCATTCACTCTGATGTGGTGTTCATGAAGTTGGGTGTTGAGGTGCATGTACTGCATTGTGACAGAAAGTCACTTTACAACATCTTACAAGCCCAAAGTGGATTTTGAAAAAAGTTTCCACGAGCGCATGTTTTGGCCGTCTCAGCCAACTGTCATGAAATATGAAAAGTAAACGTGTCTTCACTTTTCCTTCATAGCTTGAAATTGGAAGGTCTTAGAAGCTTGAAACCAAGCGCATACAACACAAAGGGCCTCAATGAGCTACTGGCCGCTCACTGGTGGCTCCAGCGCACGCGGTTCAGTCGCATCATTCACTCTGATGTGGTGTTCATGAAGTTGGGTGTTGAGGTGCATGTACTGCATTGTGACAGAAAGTCACTTTACAACATCTTACAAGCCCAAAGTGGATTTTGAAAAAAGTTTCCACGAGCGCATGTTTTGGCCGTCTCAGCCAACTGTCATGAAATATGAAAAGTAAACGTGTCTTCACTTTTCCTTCATAGCTTGAAATTGGAAGGTCTTAGAAGCTTGAAACCAAGCGCATACAACACAAAGGGCCTCAATGAGCTACTGGCCGCTCACTGGTGGCTCCAGCGCACGCGGTTCAGTCGCATCATTCACTCTGATGTGGTGTTCATGAAGTTGGGTGTTGAGGTGCATGTACTGCATTGTGACAGAAAGTCACTTTACAACATCTTACAAGCCCAAAGTGGATTTTGAAAAAAGTTTCCACGAGCGCATGTTTTGGCCGTCTCAGCCAACTGTCATGAAATATGAAAAGTAAACGTGTCTTCACTTTTCCTTCATAGCTTGAAATTGGAAGGTCTTAGAAGCTTGAAACCAAGCGCATACAACACAAAGGGCCTCAATGAGCTACTGGCCGCTCACTGGTGGCTCCAGCGCACGCGGTTCAGTCGCATCATTCACTCTGATGTGGTGTTCATGAAGTTGGGTGTTGAGGTGCATGTACTGCATTGTGACAGAAAGTCACTTTACAACATCTTACAAGCCCAAAGTGGATTTTGAAAAAAGTTTCCACGAGCGCATGTTTTGGCCGTCTCAGCCAACTGTCATGAAATATGAAAAGTAATAGGCCGCGAGCTAGATAGGCCTACCGTGCACCCCCCCCACCTCCCAACAAAACCATACTTTTTTGAAAGGTCTGGGTGTGTAGAATATGAATCTGAATGTTAACATTGAACATTTTGGGATGCACTACCTGTTTTAGCCCTATGAATAGGGAAACCCTAAAAACCGATTATAAGCGATTCTAACACATCAAGATGGTCCTAGTCAATCAGAACAGCTTTTAAGTGACCTATTACACACTCAAACTTCACATATGAAGACTTAGGTCAAATGTCTACCATGCTGCTTATTGGTAGGTGTCTTAAATTAACATAGGTAAAGCCTTATATTGATATAATGAGCCTATTTCATGTATAGGCCACAAAGTAGATACGACTACCATACACCGCCTACCCCCTTTTCTAACAAAATCATGCTTTTGTGAAAGGTTTGGATGTGTAAAATATGAATATGAATGTTAACATTGAACATTTTGGGTTGCACTACCTGTTTTAGCCCTATGAATAGGGAAACCCTAAAAACCGATTATAAGCGATTCTAACACATCAAGATGGTCCTAGTCAATCAGAACAGCTTTTAAGTGACCTATTACACACTCAAACTTCACATATGAAGACGTTGGTCAAATATCTACCATGCTGATTATTGGTAGGTGTCTTAAATTAACATAGGTAAATCCTTATATTGATATAATGAGCCCATTTCATGTATAGGCCACAAAGTATATACACCTTCCATACACCCCCCAAACCCCCTTTCTAACAAAACCATGTTTTTTTTAAAGGTTTGGATGTGTAAAATATGAAACTGAATGTTAACATTGAACATTTTGGGTTGTACTACCTGTTTTAGCCCTGTGAATAGGGAAACCCGAAAAACAATTTCAAGCGCTTTTAACACAGAGATTATCCTAGTCAATCAGAACAGCTTTTAGATGACCTATTACACACTCAAACTTCACATAATGAAGACTTAAGTAAAATATCTACCATGCTGCATATTGGTAGGTGTCTAAAATTAACATAGCTATGGCCTTATATTGATATAGGGAGCTAATTGTATAGGCCACAACCTAGATACGCCTCACATACACCCCCAACCCCCTCTCCTAATAAAATCCTGCTTTTTAGAAAAGTTTCAGTCTGTGATGAATCTGAATGTTAACATTGAACATTTTGGGTTGCACTATTTGTTTTCACTCTCTGAATAGGGGAAAAAAAAACTATTTTAAGCGATTTTAACAGAGGTTGTCCTAGTCAATCAGAACAGCTTTTAGATGATCCATTACACACTCAAATTTCACATGATGACTTAGGTTAAAGAACACCCTATACTGCTTCTTGGTAAGTGACTACATTTAATATAGTTAAGGCCTTGGGCCCTATTTTCATGATGCAAAACTTGGCAGAAAGCGTGTAATAATAACAACGCAAAGCTTATTCCTATCGTAGAGTTTTTCGCCATGCGCTTCTCTTTTTTTGAGCAATGTGCCAAGGGGTGTGGGAATTAATGACTTAAGAACGGGTCTGGCACATTATCGAAGAATCATTCTCTTACATTAACTAAAACGCATTGCACTACTGACCAAGAGAAACCTGGTCAGAAATCAGTGGCGAGTGGTTATTATTTTAAGAGTGCATTATCAACAATGATACGGGCGCTGTTTGTTAAGTTGCGCTGCTTGCTCTTAAAGGGAATGACCGATGACACTCGCATTAGTTTAAAGGATGTTTTGCCCGAAACACACCCATTACTGATTAAGAAACATAGGAATGCCTTGTTGTGCCATTCGTTATCCATTTGATAACGAAAACACTCCCAATGTGGACAGGACAGCCTACTAAATTTAAATAAACTTTAAATAAGTGATCATGAAGTGTTGTAATACAGCCCCTTATGTTGATTTCATGAGCCCATTTCCTACCCAGCATGCACATACACACACAATGACTATACAAGAACTATGTACATACAGCATGGAAAAGAACTATACAGCATGCACACACAAAAATATGCAATACAGCATGAATACAGTCACACAATAACTACACTGAACAAAATTATAAACACACCACTTTCACAACATTTCTCTCAAATATTGTTCACAACTCTGTGTTAGTGAGCACTTCTTCTTTACCAATATAATCCATCCACCTCACAGGTGTGGCATATCAAGATGTTGATTAGACAACATGATTATTGCACAGGTGTGCCTAAGCCTGGCTACAATGAAAGGCCACTCTAAAATATGCAGTTTCACTGTATTGTCTTCACATACAGTGATTTTGCCTTTTGACACCGATGTTCTAGGCATGTCAATAATTCCTTTGCATAGAGTTGATCAGGTTGTTGATTGTGGCCTGTGGAATGTTGGTCCACTCCTCTTCAACTCCTCTTGCAAAGTTGCTGGATATTGGCAGGACCTGGAGCATGCTGTCGTATAGGCCGACCCAGAGCATCCCAAACATGCTCAATGGGGGTGACATGATTGGTGAGTATACTGGCCATGCAAGAACTGGGATGTTTTCAGCTTCCAGGAATTGTTTACAGATCCTTGCAACATGGGGCTGTGCATCATCATTCATGCTGCAACATGAGGTGATGGAGGTGGATGAGATGCTATGGATCGATGGCATCAATAAAATGTACCTATGTTCGTTGTCCATAACACACGTCTGCCCATCCCATAAAGCCATACATGCTGTCTGCCATCAGTCCTGTACAGTGAAAACCGGGATTCATCTGTGAAGAGAACACATCTCCAAAGTGCCAGACCCCTTTGAATGTGAGAATTTGCCCACTCCAGTCAGTTACGATGACAAACTGCAGTCAGGTTGAGACCCCAATAAGGACGACGAGCATGCAGATGAGCTTCCCTGACACGGCTTCTGACACTTTGTGCAGAACCGATTGTTGCAGCAGCTGTTCGGGGTGGTGGGTCTCAGATGATCTTGGAGGTGAAGATGCTAGATGTAGAGGTCCTGGGCTGTTGTCGTTACACATGACCTACTGTTGTTGTGAGGCTGGTTGGATACAGTACTACCAAATTCTCTGAAATGCCTTTGAAGACGGCTTATGGTAGAGAAATGAGCATTCCTGCAGTCAGAGGGAGCAGCCAACTGTAGGCTCCCTTGAAGCTTGCAACATCTGTGGCATTGTGCTGTGTTATGGATCTACACATTTTAGAGTGATCTTTTATTGTGAGCCTGCCAGCCTAAGGCACACCTGACATCTTAATAGGCCACACCTATGAGGTGGATGGATTATATTGGCAAAAAAGAAGTGCTCACTAGCACAGATTTATGAACAACATTTGAATGAAATAGGCCTTTTATGTATAAAGTCTTGGCTCTTTGAGTTCAGCTCCTTATAAATGGGGGTATAAAACAAAAGTGTTACAATTATAAGTTTGTTCAGTGTAGTTACTGTGTGTGTGTGTGTGTGTGTGTGTGTGTGTGTGTGTGTGTGTGTGTGTGTGTGTGTGTGTGTGTGTGTGTGTGTGTGTGTGTGTGTGTGTGTGTGTGTGTGAGAGAGAAATGAGAATGCTTTATAGTTCTCTTGTATTAAGTTATTGTGCATTTGTGCCTACCATACACCCCAACCCCAAAGCAGAGGGATTGGGGGTGTATGGTAGGCGTATCTACAGTAGATTGTGGCCTATACATGAAATTAGCTCCCTATATCAATATAAGGCCTTAGCTATGTTAATTTTAGACACCTACCAATATGCAGCATGGTAGATATTTGACCTAAGTCTTCATATGTGAACTTTGGGTCTGTAACAGGTCATCTAAAAGCTGTTCTAATTGACTAGGACCATCTTGATGTGTAAGAATCGCTTATAATCGTTTTTTAGGGTTTTCCTATTCATAGGGCTAAAACAGGTAGTGCAACCCAAAATGTGTAATGTTAACATTCATGTTCATATTTTACACATCCAAACCTTTCACAAAAGCATGATTTTGTTAGAAAAGGGGGTAGGGGGTGTATGGTAGTTGTATCTACTTTGTGGCATATACATGAAATGGGCTCATTATATCAATATAAGGCTTTGCCTATGTTAATTTAAGACACCTATCAATAAGCAGCATGATAGATATTTGACTAAGTCTCCATATGTGAAGTTTGAGTGTGTAATAGGTCATTTAAAAGCTGTTCTGATTGACTAGGACCATCTTGATGTGTTAGAATCGCTTATAATCGGTTTTTAGGGTTTCCCTGTTCATAGGGCTAAAACAGGTAGTGCAACCCAAAATGTTCAATGTTAACATTCATATTCATATCGTACACATCCAAACCTTTCACAAAAGCATGATTGTGTTAGAAAAGGGGGTAGGGGGTGTATGGTAGTCGTATCTACTTTGTGGCATATACATGAAATGGGCTCATTATATCAATATAAGGCTTTGCCTATGTTAATTTAAGACACCTACCAATAAGCAGCATGATAGATATTTGACATAAGTCTTCATATGTGAAGTTTGAGTGCGTAATAGGTCACTTAAAAGCTGTTCTGATTGACTAGGACCATCTTGATGTGTTAGAATCGCTTATAATCGTTTTTTAGGGTTTCCCTATTCATAGGGCTAAAACAGGTAGTGCAACCCAAAATGTTCAATGTTAACATTCATATTCATATTGTACACATCCAAACCTTTCACAAAAGCATGATTTTGTTAGAAAAGGGGGTAGGCGGTGTATGGTAGTCGAATCTACTTTGTGGCCTTTACATGAAATGGGCTCATTATATCAATATAAGGCTTTGCCTATGTCAATTTAAGACACCTACCAAAAAGCAGCATGGTAGACATTTGACCTAAGTCTTCATATGTGAAGTTTGAATGTGTAATAGGTCACTTAAAAGCTGTTCTGATTGATAGGACCATCTTGATGTCTTAGAATCGCTTATAATCGGTTTTTAGGGTTACCCTATTCATAGGGCTAAAACAGGTAGTGCATCCCAAAATTTTCAATGTTAACATTCAGATTCATATTCTACACACCCAGACCTTTCAAAAAAGTATGGTTTTGTTGGGAGGTGGGGGGGGGTGCACGGTAGGCCTATCTAGCTCGCGGCCTATAAACGTGTCTTCACTTTTCCTTCATAGCTTGAAATTGGAAGGTCTTAGAAGCTTGAAACCAAGCGCATACAACACAAAGGGCCTCAATGAGCTACTGGCCGCTCACTGGTGGCTCCAGCGCACGCGGTTCAGTCGCATCATTCACTCTGATGTGGTGTTCATGAAGTTGGGTGTTGAGGTGCATGTACTGCATTGTGACAGAAAGTCACTTTACAACATCTTACAAGCCCAAAGTGGATTTTGAAAAAAGTTTCCACGAGCGCATGTTTTGGCCGTCTCAGCCAACTGTCATGAAATATGAAAAGTAAACGTGTCTTCACTTTTCCTTCATAGCTTGAAATTGGAAGGTCTTAGAAGCTTGAAACCAAGCGCATACAACACAAAGGGCCTCAATGAGCTACTGGCCGCTCACTGGTGGCTCCAGCGCACGCGGTTCAGTCGCATCATTCACTCTGATGTGGTGTTCATGAAGTTGGGTGTTGAGGTGCATGTACTGCATTGTGACAGAAAGTCACTTTACAACATCTTACAAGCCCAAAGTGGATTTTGAAAAAAGTTTCCACGAGCGCATGTTTTGGCCGTCTCAGCCAACTGTCATGAAATATGAAAAGTAAACGTGTCTTCACTTTTCCTTCATAGCTTGAAATTGGAAGGTCTTAGAAGCTTGAAACCAAGCGCATACAACACAAAGGGCCTCAATGAGCTACTGGCCGCTCACTGGTGGCTCCAGCGCACGCGGTTCAGTCGCATCATTCACTCTGATGTGGTGTTCATGAAGTTGGGTGTTGAGGTGCATGTACTGCATTGTGACAGAAAGTCACTTTACAACATCTTACAAGCCCAAAGTGGATTTTGAAAAAAGTTTCCACGAGCGCATGTTTTGGCCGTCTCAGCCAACTGTCATGAAATATGAAAAGTAAACGTGTCTTCACTTTTCCTTCATAGCTTGAAATTGGAAGGTCTTAGAAGCTTGAAACCAAGCGCATACAACACAAAGGGCCTCAATGAGCTACTGGCCGCTCACTGGTGGCTCCAGCGCACGCGGTTCAGTCGCATCATTCACTCTGATGTGGTGTTCATGAAGTTGGGTGTTGAGGTGCATGTACTGCATTGTGACAGAAAGTCACTTTACAACATCTTACAAGCCCAAAGTGGATTTTGAAAAAAGTTTCCACGAGCGCATGTTTTGGCCGTCTCAGCCAACTGTCATGAAATATGAAAAGTAAACGTGTCTTCACTTTTCCTTCATAGCTTGAAATTGGAAGGTCTTAGAAGCTTGAAACCAAGCGCATACAACACAAAGGGCCTCAATGAGCTACTGGCCGCTCACTGGTGGCTCCAGCGCACGCGGTTCAGTCGCATCATTCACTCTGATGTGGTGTTCATGAAGTTGGGTGTTGAGGTGCATGTACTGCATTGTGACAGAAAGTCACTTTACAACATCTTACAAGCCCAAAGTGGATTTTGAAAAAAGTTTCCACGAGCGCATGTTTTGGCCGTCTCAGCCAACTGTCATGAAATATGAAAAGTAAACGTGTCTTCACTTTTCCTTCATAGCTTGAAATTGGAAGGTCTTAGAAGCTTGAAACCAAGCGCATACAACACAAAGGGCCTCAATGAGCTACTGGCCGCTCACTGGTGGCTCCAGCGCACGCGGTTCAGTCGCATCATTCACTCTGATGTGGTGTTCATGAAGTTGGGTGTTGAGGTGCATGTACTGCATTGTGACAGAAAGTCACTTTACAACATCTTACAAGCCCAAAGTGGATTTTGAAAAAAGTTTCCACGAGCGCATGTTTTGGCCGTCTCAGCCAACTGTCATGAAATATGAAAAGTAAACGTGTCTTCACTTTTCCTTCATAGCTTGAAATTGGAAGGTCTTAGAAGCTTGAAACCAAGCGCATACAACACAAAGGGCCTCAATGAGCTACTGGCCGCTCACTGGTGGCTCCAGCGCACGCGGTTCAGTCGCATCATTCACTCTGATGTGGTGTTCATGAAGTTGGGTGTTGAGGTGCATGTACTGCATTGTGACAGAAAGTCACTTTACAACATCTTACAAGCCCAAAGTGGATTTTGAAAAAAGTTTCCACGAGCGCATGTTTTGGCCGTCTCAGCCAACTGTCATGAAATATGAAAAGTAAACGTGTCTTCACTTTTCCTTCATAGCTTGAAATTGGAAGGTCTTAGAAGCTTGAAACCAAGCGCATACAACACAAAGGGCCTCAATGAGCTACTGGCCGCTCACTGGTGGCTCCAGCGCACGCGGTTCAGTCGCATCATTCACTCTGATGTGGTGTTCATGAAGTTGGGTGTTGAGGTGCATGTACTGCATTGTGACAGAAAGTCACTTTACAACATCTTACAAGCCCAAAGTGGATTTTGAAAAAAGTTTCCACGAGCGCATGTTTTGGCCGTCTCAGCCAACTGTCATGAAATATGAAAAGTAAACGTGTCTTCACTTTTCCTTCATAGCTTGAAATTGGAAGGTCTTAGAAGCTTGAAACCAAGCGCATACAACACAAAGGGCCTCAATGAGCTACTGGCCGCTCACTGGTGGCTCCAGCGCACGCGGTTCAGTCGCATCATTCACTCTGATGTGGTGTTCATGAAGTTGGGTGTTGAGGTGCATGTACTGCATTGTGACAGAAAGTCACTTTACAACATCTTACAAGCCCAAAGTGGATTTTGAAAAAAGTTTCCACGAGCGCATGTTTTGGCCGTCTCAGCCAACTGTCATGAAATATGAAAAGTAAACGTGTCTTCACTTTTCCTTCATAGCTTGAAATTGGAAGGTCTTAGAAGCTTGAAACCAAGCGCATACAACACAAAGGGCCTCAATGAGCTACTGGCCGCTCACTGGTGGCTCCAGCGCACGCGGTTCAGTCGCATCATTCACTCTGATGTGGTGTTCATGAAGTTGGGTGTTGAGGTGCATGTACTGCATTGTGACAGAAAGTCACTTTACAACATCTTACAAGCCCAAAGTGGATTTTGAAAAAAGTTTCCACGAGCGCATGTTTTGGCCGTCTCAGCCAACTGTCATGAAATATGAAAAGTAAACGTGTCTTCACTTTTCCTTCATAGCTTGAAATTGGAAGGTCTTAGAAGCTTGAAACCAAGCGCATACAACACAAAGGGCCTCAATGAGCTACTGGCCGCTCACTGGTGGCTCCAGCGCACGCGGTTCAGTCGCATCATTCACTCTGATGTGGTGTTCATGAAGTTGGGTGTTGAGGTGCATGTACTGCATTGTGACAGAAAGTCACTTTACAACATCTTACAAGCCCAAAGTGGATTTTGAAAAAAGTTTCCACGAGCGCATGTTTTGGCCGTCTCAGCCAACTGTCATGAAATATGAAAAGTAAACGTGTCTTCACTTTTCCTTCATAGCTTGAAATTGGAAGGTCTTAGAAGCTTGAAACCAAGCGCATACAACACAAAGGGCCTCAATGAGCTACTGGCCGCTCACTGGTGGCTCCAGCGCACGCGGTTCAGTCGCATCATTCACTCTGATGTGGTGTTCATGAAGTTGGGTGTTGAGGTGCATGTACTGCATTGTGACAGAAAGTCACTTTACAACATCTTACAAGCCCAAAGTGGATTTTGAAAAAAGTTTCCACGAGCGCATGTTTTGGCCGTCTCAGCCAACTGTCATGAAATATGAAAAGTAAACGTGTCTTCACTTTTCCTTCATAGCTTGAAATTGGAAGGTCTTAGAAGCTTGAAACCAAGCGCATACAACACAAAGGGCCTCAATGAGCTACTGGCCGCTCACTGGTGGCTCCAGCGCACGCGGTTCAGTCGCATCATTCACTCTG